>NC_092281.1:3511072-3573572 GCF_036320965.1 Panulirus ornatus
GTCGTGCTCTAGGGTCTTACCATCGTGCTCTAGGATCGTACCGTCGTGCTCAAGGGTCGTACCGTCGTGCTCAAGGGTCGTACCATCGTGCTCTAGGATCGTACCGTCGTGCTCAAGGGTCGTACCGTCGTGCTCTAGGATCGTACCGTCGTGCTCTAGGATCGTACCGTCGTGCTCAAGGGTCGTACCATCGTGCTCTAGGATCGTACCGTCGTGCTCAAGGGTCGTACCATCGTTGTCAAGGATCGTACCGTCGTGCTCTAGGATCGTACCGTCGTGCTCAAGGGTCGTACCATCGTGCTCTAGTATCGTACCGTCGTGCTCAAGGGTCGTACCGTCGTGCTCTAGGATCGTACCGTTGTGCTCAAGGGTCGTACCATCGTGCTCTAGGATCGTACCGTCGTGCTCAAGGGTCGTACCATCGTGCTCTAGGATCGTACCGTCGTGCTCAAGGGTCGTACCATCGTGCTCTAGGATCGTACCGTCGTGCTCAAGGGTCGTACCATCGTTGTCAAGGATCGTATCGTCGTCTTTAAGGATCGCACCGATGTCGTACCGAAGTCGTTTCCGAAGGGTCGTGCTGTCGTCCTCAAGTGGTACCCTCGTGCTCAAGGGTCGTCCCATCATCTTCAAGGGACGTATTGTCGTCGTAAAGGATCGTACCGTCCCCTTCAAGGGTCGTACCCTCCCCTTCAAGGGTCGTACCCTCCCCTTCAAGGCTCGTACCATCGTGAGAAAAGATGGTAATGTCGTCATAAAGGGTCGTACCGTCGTCTTGAAAAGTGTGTACCGTCGTGCTCAAGGGTCGTACCGTCGTGCTCTAGGGTCGTACCGTCGTGCTCAAGGGTCGTACCGTCGTGCTCTTGGGTCGTACCGTCGGGCTAAAGGGTCGTACCGTTGTGCTCAAGGGTCGTACCGTCGGGCTCAAGGGTCGTACCGTCGTGCTCAAGGGTCGTACCGTCGGGCTCAAGGGTCGTACCGTCGTGCTCAAGGGTCGTACCGTTGTGCTCAAGGGTCGTACCGTCGGGCTCATGGGGCGTACCGTCGTGCTTCAAGGTCGTACCGTCGTGCTCAAGGGTCGTACCGTCGTGCTCTAGGGTCGTACCGATTGTGCTCAAGGGTCGTACCGTCGGGCTCAAGGGTCGTACCCGTCGGGCTCAAGGGTCGTACCGTTGTGCTCAAGGGTCGTACCGTCGGGCTCAAGGGTCGTACCGTCGTGCTCAAGGGTCGTACCGTCGTGCTCTAGGGTCGTACCGTCGTGCTCAAGGATCGTACCGTCGTGCTCAAGGATCGTACCGTCGTGCTCAAGGGTCGTACCGTCGTGTTGAAGGGTCGTACCGTTTGAACACCCGCCAGTCACCAACCCACTCCCCCACTTCAAAAAAAAACCTCCACTGTTTCTTTGTTCGAACATCTGTCTCCCTGTCTGTTTCTCTGTCTGTTTTTATGTACCCCTCTGCTGCTCTGTTTGAACATCTGTTTCTGTGTCTGTCTGTTTTTATGTATCCCTTTGCTGCTGTGTTTGGACACTTGTATCTGTCTGTTTCCGTCTGTGTCCCTCTGCTGCTCTGTTTGAACATCTGTTTCTCTGTCTGTTTCTATGTCTGTCTGTTTTATGTACCCCTGTGCTGCTCTGTTTGAACATCTGTTTCTCTGTCTGTTTGTCTGTTTTTATGTATGGCTGTGCTGCTCTGTTTGAACATCTGTTTCTCTGTCTGTTTCTGTCTGTTTGTTTTTATGCACCCCTGTACTGCTCTGTTTGGACAACTGTTTCTCTGTCTGTTTCTATATCTGTTTTATGTGCCCCTGTGCTGCTCTGTTTGAACATCTGTTTCACTGTCTGTTTCTGTGTCTGTCTGTTTTATTTACCCCTGTGCTGCTCTGTTTGAACATCTGTTTCACTATCTGTTTCTGTCTGTTTGTCTGTTTTTATGTATGGCTGTGCTACTCTGTTTGAACATCTGTTTCTCTGTCTGTTTCTGCGTCTGTCTGTTTTATGTACCCCTATGCTGCTCTGTTTGAACATCTGTTTCTCTGTCTGTTTCTATGTCTGTCTGTTTTATGTAACCCCTTTATAAAGACAACAATGGGTTCGTAATGATGGGGGAAATGGCACATGGGAAGGGGAAGGGATGGGGGAGGAATGGGGGGTTAAATGGGAAGACCTGGTTGGCCCAAGATCAAATATGTCTATTGTCGCAATAGAAGCAGAATAGCAAGAGTGGAAGGGGAGCTAATAGATCAGGGGGGGAGGGAGGGGTTAAGTGGCGGGAGGTAAGTAGCTAGTGGATAGTCCAGGTGGTAGTGGCAGCAAGTGGGGTCTATGTGCCAGGGGTAGTGGGATGAGCAGATGGTGGATGGGTGGTGTCGTGGCCTTGCCTCCATACCTTTCTCTTATTGCTACAACTACAACCCACAACAACTACAATAACAACAACAACTACAGCAACAACAACAACAACAACAACAACAACAACAACAGTAGATATTATTATTATTATTATTATTATTTTTTTTTTTTTTTTTTTTTTTTTTTGCTTTGTCGCTGTCTCCCGCGTTTGCGAGGTAGCGCAAGGAAACAGACGAAAGAAATGGCCCAACCCCCCCCCCCCATACACATGTATATACACACACGCAAATATACATACCTACACAGCTTTCCATGGTTTACCCCAGACGCTTCACATGCCTTGATTCAATCCACTGACAGCACGTCAACCCCGGTATACCACATCGCTCCAATTCACTCTATTCCTTGCCCTCCTTTCACCCTCCTGCATGTTCAGGCCCCGATCACACAAAATCTTTTTCACTCCACCTTTCCACCTCCAATTTGGTCTCCCACTTCTCCTCGTTCCCTCCACCTCCGACACATATATCCTCTTGGTCAATCTTTCCTCACTCATTCTCTCCATGTGACCAAACCATTTCAAAACACCCTCTTCTGCTCTCTCAACCACGCTCTTCTTCTTCTTCTTCTTCTTCTTCTTCTTCTTCTTCTTATTATTATTATTATTATTATTATTATTATCTCATTCATGCATCTCCCCTGACGATGTGATTATTACACGAAAGTGCACTTGTGAACTTATCGTATCGTATTTCACCTCTTGCAATATATATATATATATATATATATATATATATATATATATATATATTATTTTTATTTATATTTATTATACTTTGTCGCTGTCTCCCGCGTTTGCGAGGTAGCGCAAGGAAACAGACGAAAGAAATGGCCCAACCCCCCCCCCCATACACATGTATATACATACGTCCACACACGCAAATATACATACCTACACAGCTTTCCATGGTTTACCCCAGACGCTTCACATGCCTTGCTTCAATCCACTGACAGCACGTCAACCCCGGTATACCACATCGCTCCAATTCACTCTATTCCTTGCCCTCCTTTCACCCTCCTGCATGTTCAGGCCCCGATCACACAAAATCTTTTTCACTCCATCTTTCCACCTCCAATTTGGTCTCCCTCTTCTCCTTGTTCCCTCCACCTCCGACACATATATCCTCTTGGTCAATCTTTCCTCACTCATTCTCTCCATGTGCCCAAACCATTTCAAAACACCCTCTTCTGCTCTCTCAACCACGCTCTTTTTATTTCCACACATCTCTCTTACCCTTACGTTACTCACAAGATCAAACCACCTCACACCACACATTGTCCTCAAACATCTCATTTCCAGCACATCCATCCTCCTGCGCACAACTCTATCCATAGCCCACGCCTCGCAACCATACAACATTGTTGGAACCACTATTCCTTCAAACATACCCATTTTTGCTTTCCGAGATAATGTTCTCGACTTCCACACATTCTTCAAGGCCCCCAGGATTTTCGCCCCCTCCCCCACCCTATGATCCACTTCCGCTTCCATGGTTCCATCCGCTGCCAGATCCACTCCCAGATATCTAAAACACTTCACTTCCTCCAGTTTTTCTCCATTCAAACTCACCTCCCAATTGACTTGACCCTCAACCCTACTGTACCTAATAACCTTGCTCTTATTCACATTTACTCTTAACTTTCTTCTTCCACACACTTTTCCAAACTCAATCACCAGCTTCTGCAGTTTCTCACATGAATCAGCCACCAGCGCTGTATCATCAGCGAACAACAACTGACTCACTTCCCAAGCTTTCTCATCCCCAACAGACTTCATACTTGCCCCTCTTTCCAAAACTCTTGCATTTACCTCCCTAACAACCCCATCCATAAACAAATTAAACAACCATGGAGACATCACACACCCCTGCCGCAAACCTACATTCACTGAGAACCAATCACTTTCCTCTCTTCCTACACGTACACATGCCTTACATCCTCGATAAAAACTTTTCACTGCTTCTAACAACTTTCCTCCCACACCATATATTCTTAATACCTTCCACAGGGCATCTCTATCAACTCTATCATATGCCTTCTCCAGATCCATAAATGCTACATACAAATCCATTTGCTTTTCTAAGTATTTCTCACGTACATTCTTCAAAGCAAACACCTGATCCACACATCCTCTACCACTTCTGAAACCGCACTGCTCTTCCCCAATCTGATGCTCTGTACATGCCTTCACCCTCTCAATCAATACCCTCCCATATAATTTACCAGGAATACTCAACAAACTTATACCTCTGTAATTTGAGCACTCACTCTTATCCCCTTTGCCTTTGTACAATGGCACTATGCACGCATTCCGCCAATCCTCAGGCACCTCACCGTGAGTCATACATACATTAAATAACCTTACCAACCAGTCAACAATACAGTCACCCCCTTTTTTAATAAATTCCACTGCAATACCATCCAAACCTGCTGCCTTGCCGGCTTTCATCTTCCGCAAAGCTTTCACTACCTCTTTCACTACCTCTATATATATATATATATATATATATATATATATATATATATATATATATATATATATATATATATTCACATTATTCGCCATTTCCCGCGTTAGCAAGGTAGCGTTAAGAACAGAGGACTGGACCTTTGAGGGAATATCCTCACCTGGCCCCCTTCTCTGTTCCTTCTTTTGGAAAATTAAAAAAAAAAAAAAAAAACTGAGAGGGGAGGATTTCCAGCCCCCCGCTCCCTTCCCTTTTAGTCGCCTTCTACGACACGCAGGGAATACGTGGGAAGTATTCTTTCTCCCCTATCCCCAGGGATATATATATATATATATATATATATATATATATATATATATATATATATATATATATATATATATATAGATATTTACTGAAGCCCAAGGCAGGTACCCATTTTAGTGGCCAAACTCTTATAGTGGAGGATGAACATCTAGGTCGACTGAGAACCAACAGCCACAACCAGGGTTCGAACCCATGCCCCTCGACCCCCAAGGCGTCCACGTGAATGCACTGACGACCCCCTTTCGCCCAGGCCTACCAGCTGGTCGAGTTTGGTCGAGTGTAGTAGATACGATAGACAGTCATCCAGCTGGTCGGGTTTGGTCGAGTGTAGTAGATACGATTGACAGTCATCAGCTGGTCGAGTTTGGTCGAGGGTAGTAGATACGATAGACAGTCATCCAGCTGGTCGAGTTTGGTCGAGTGTAGTAGATACGATAGACAGTCATCCAGCTGGTCGAGTTTGGTCGAGTGTAGTAGATACGATAGACAGTCATCCAGCTGGTCGAGTGTAGTAGATACGATAGACAGTCATCCAGCTGGTCGACCAAGTTCGACCAGCTGGATGACTGTCTATCGTATCTACTACACTCGACCAAACTCGACCAGCTGATGACTGTCTATCCGTCAGTGTGAGTGTGACGGACACTGGTGGAGTATAACGTGTTATATGACCTGATATATGGCCTCATACCCTCCCTGTATAACGTGTTATATGACCTGATATATGGCCTCATACCCTCCCTGTATAACGTGTTATATGACCTGATATATGGCCTCATACCCTCCCTGTATAACGTGTTATATGACCTGATATATGGCCTCATACCCGCCCTGTATAACGTGTTATATGACCTGATATATGGCCTCATACCCGCCCTGTATAACGTGTTATATGACCTGATATATGGCCTCATACCCGCCCTGTATAACGTGTTATATGACCTGATATATGGCCTCATACCCTCCCTGTATAACGTGTTATATGACCTGATATATGGCCTCATACCCTCCCTGTATAACGTGTTATATGACCTGATATATGGCCTCATACCCGCCCTGTATAACGTGTTATATGACCTGATATATGGCCTCATACCCGCCCTGTATAACGTGTTATATGACCTGATATATGGCCTCATACCCGCCCTGTATAACGTGTTATATGACCTGATATATGGCCTCATACCCGCCCTGTATAACGTGTTATATGACCTGATATATGGCCTCATACCCTCCCTGTATAACGTGTTATATGACCTGATATATGGCCTCATACCCGCCCTGTATAACGTGTTATATGACCTGATATATGGCCTCATACCCGCCCTGTATAACGTGTTATATGACCTGATATATGGCCTCATACCCGCCCTGTATAACGTGTTATATGACCTGATATATGGCCTCATACCCGCCCTGTATAACGTGTTATATGACCTGATATATGGCCTCATACCCGCCCTGTATAACGTGTTATATGACCTGATATATGGCCTCATACCCGCCCTGTATAACGTGTTATATGACCTGATATATGGCCTCATACCCGCCCTGTATAACGTGTTATATGACCTGATATATGGCCTCATACCCGCCCTGTATAACGTGTTATATGACCTGATATATGGCCTCATACCCGCCCTGTATAACGTGTTATATGACCTGATATATGGCCTCATACCCGCCCTGTATAACGTGTTATATGACCTGATATATGGCCTCATACCCGCCCTGTATAACGTGTTATATGACCTGATATATGGCCTCATACCCGCCCTGTATAACGTGTTATATGACCTGATATATGGCCTCATACCCGCCCTGTATAACGTGTTATATGACCTGATATATGGCCTCATACCCGCCCTGTATAACGTGTTATATGACCTGATATATGGCCTCATACCCGCCCTGTATAACGTGTTATATGACCTGATATATGGCCTCATACCCGCCCTGTATAACGTGTTATATGACCTGATATATGGCCTCATACCCGCCCTGTATAACGTGTTATATGACCTGATATATGGCCTCATACCCGCCCTGTATAACGTGTTATATGACCTGATATATGGCCTCATACCCTCCCTGTATAACGTGTTATATGACCTGATATATGGCCTCATACCCGCCCTGTATAACGTGTTATATGACCTGATATATGGCCTCATACCCGCCCTGTATAACGTGTTATATGACCTGATATATGGCCTCATACCCGCCCTGTATAACGTGTTATATGACCTGATATATGGCCTCATACCCGCCCTGTATAACGTGTTATATGACCTGATATATGGCCTCATACCCGCCCTGTATAACGTGTTATATGACCTGATATATGGCCTCATACCCGCCCTGTATAACGTGTTATATGACCTGATATATGGCCTCATACCCGCCCTGTATAACGTGTTATATGACCTGATATATGGCCTCATACCCGCCCTGTATAACGTGTTATATGACCTGATATATGGCCTCATACCCGCCCTGTATAACGTGTTATATGACCTGATATATGGCCTCATACCCGCCCTGTATAACGTGTTATATGACCTGATATATGGCCTCATACCCGCCCTGTATAACGTGTTATATGACCTGATATATGGCCTCATACCCGCCCTGTATAACGTGTTATATGACCTGATATATGGCCTCATACCCTCCCTGTATAACGTGTTATATGACCTGATATATGGCCTCATACCCGCCCTGTATAACGTGTTATATGACCTGATATATGGCCTCATACCCGCCCTGTATAACGTGTTATATGACCTGATATATGGCCTCATACCCGCCCTGTATAACGTGTTATATGACCTGATATATGGCCTCATACCCGCCCTGTATAACGTGTTATATGACCTGATATATGGCCTCATACCCGCCCTGTATAACGTGTTATATGACCTGATATATGGCCTCATACCCGCCCTGTATAACGTGTTATATGACCTGATATATGGCCTCATACCCGCCCTGTATAACGTGTTAAAATGACCTGATAAGGCCCTCATACCCCCCCTGTATAACGTGTTTAAATGACCTGAATATGGCCCATACCCCCCTGTATAACGTGTTTTATACCTGATATATGGGCCCATACCCCCCGTAAAACGTGTTTTAGACCCCATATATGGCCCATCCCCCCCTGTTAAAGTGTTTTAAAGACCTGATATAGGGCCCCAAACCCCCCTTAAAAACGTTTAATGACCCGATATAGGCCTCATACCCCCCTGATAACGTGTTTATATGAAACAGAGCCCCATCACTCAACATAAACCAACATACATTCAACAGAGCCACATACACTCAACATAGCCAACATACATTCAACAGAGCCATCATACACTCAACATAGCCAACATACATTCAACAGAGCCAGCATACACTCAACATAGCCAACATACATTCAACAGAGCCAGCATACACTCAACATTTGCCAACATACATTCAACAGAGCCATCATACAACACCCTCAACATAGCCAACATACATTCAACAGAGCCATCATACACTCAACATAGCCAACATACATTCAACAGAGCCATCATACACTCAACATAGCCAACATACATTCAACAGAGCCAGCATACACTCAACATAGCCAACATACATTCAACAGAGCCAGCATACACTCAACATAGCCAACATACATTCAACAGAGCCATCATACACTCAACATAGCCAACATACATTCAACAGAGCCAGCATACACTCAACATAGCCAACATACATTCAACAGAGCCAGCATACACTCAACATAGCCAACATACATTCAACAGAGCCATCATACACTCAACATAGCCAACATACATTCAACAGAGCCATCATACACTCAACATAGCCAACATACATTCAACAGAGCCAGCATACACTCAACATAGCCAACATACATTCAACAGAGCCATCATACACTCAACATAGCCAACATACATTCAACAGAGCCATCATACACTCAACATAGCCAACATACATTCAACAGAGCCATCATACACTCAACATAGCCAACATACATTCAACAGAGCCATCATACACTCAACATAGCCAACATACATTCAACAGAGCCATCATACACTCAACATAGCCAACATACATTCAACAGAGCCAGCATACACTCAACATAGCCAACATACATTCAACAGAGCCAGCATACACTCAACATAGCCAACATACATTCAACAGAGCCAGCATACACTCAACATAGCCAACATACATTCAACAGAGCCAGCATACACTCAACATAGCCAACATACATTCAACAGAGCCATCATACACTCAACATAGCCAACATACATTCAACAGAGCCAGCATACACTCAACATAGCCAACATACATTCAACAGAGCCAGCATACACTCAACATAGCCAACATACATTCAACAGAGCCATCATACACTCAACATAGCCAACATACATTCAACAGAGCCAGCATACACTCAACATAGCCAACATACATTCAACAGAGCCATCATACACTCAACATAGCCAACATACATTCAACAGAGCCAGCATACACTCAACATAGCCAACATACATTCAACAGAGCCATCATACACTCAACATAGCCAACATACATTCAACAGAGCCATCATACACTCAACATAGCCAACATACATTCAACAGAGCCAGCATACACTCAACATAGCCAACATACATTCAACAGAGCCATCATACACTCAACATAGCCAACATACATTCAACAGAGCCATCATACACTCAACATAGCCAACATACATTCAACAGAGCCAGCATACACTCAACATAGCCAACATACATTCAACATAGCCAACATACACTCGAGCATCGCTGTACATAGTCTTAAAACTGGAAACCCCACCAAGCGTTATCATTCACCGTTGGCGTGGGGGAAGAAGAAGGAGGAGGAGGAGGAGGGGTGGTTGAAGGGGGTCTGTGTGTGTCCCTCCCCCACAGCAAGGCGACGTGCAGGGGTCGACACCATCTATCGCCTACAACGTTTTCCCCCCCTCCCCCCTCCCCCCCATTTTGTCTACCTACTCAAAGTCCCCCTCACCTGTAAATATGGAATGTGTAGTAGTGGGGGGGAAAAGGGGGAAAAAGAGGGGTGTAAGGGGGTGAGGAATTCCTTGTCTCTGGGGGAGAGAAGAGGAGGAGGAGGAGGAGGAGAGGAAAAGGGGGGAGGTGTAATGGGGGGAAGGGGGGTTGGGGGAGGTGGGGGGGGGGACCAGACTGGGCCCAATTACCTGTCCATTTGTTAGACTTTCCCCGCTTGGTATGGCCGGAGGGGGGAGGGGGGGGGATGAAGGGGGAGGGGAGATTGGTATGGGAAGTACCGGTATATTCCCTCCCCTCCCCTCCCCTCCCCTCCCCTCCCTCCCTCCAGCCCCATCATCATCATCATACCCCCAACCCCCTTCCCCCTCTCCCCCCCCTCCCCCCCACCGCGCCTCCTGTATCCCACGCCACTGCAACAGATGGGTGAAGGCAAGACCCAGCTGGGCTGAGTATACTTATGTATGTCATACAGAGGGTTATTGTATGATTATACCCGGGCGTTGGTGTATGATGATACCCAGGCGTTGGTGTATGATGATACCCAGGCGTTGGTGTATGATGATACCCAGGCGTTGGTGTGTGATGATACCCAGGCGTTGGTGTATGATGATACCCAGGCGTTGGTGTATGATGATAACCAGGCGTTGATGTATGATGATACCCAGGCGTTGGTGTATGATGATACCCAGGCGTTGGTGTATGATGATAACCAGGCGTTGGTGTATGATGATACCCAGGCGTTGGTGTGTGATGATACCCAGGCGTTGGTGTGTGATGATACCCAGGCGTTGGTGTATGATGATACCCAGGCGTTGGTGTATGATGATAACCAGGCGTTGTTGTATGATGATACCCAGGCGTTGGTGTATGATGATACCCAGGCGTTGGTGTATGATGATAACCAGGCGTTGGTGTATGATGATACCCAGGCGTTGGTGTATGATGATAACCAGGCGTTGGTGTATGATGATAACCAGGCGTTGGTGTATGATGATAACCAGGCGTTGGTGTATGATGATAACCAGGCGTTGGTGTATGATGATACCCAGGCGTTGGTGTATGATGATGACCAGACGTTGGTGTATGATGATACCCAGGCGTTGGTGTATGATGATGACCAGGCGTTGGTGTATGATGATAACCAGGCGTTGGTGTATGATGATAACCAGGCGTTGGTGTATGATGATGACCAGGCGTTGGTGTATGATGATAACCAGGCGTTGGTGTATGATGATAACCAGGCGTTGGTGTATGATGATAACCAGGCGTTGGTGCATGATGATGACCAGGCGTTGGTGTATGATGATAACCAGGCGTTGGTGTATGATGATAACCAGGCGTTGGTGTATGATGATAACCAGGCGTTGGTGTATGATGATAACCAGGCGTTGGTGTATGATGATACACAGGCGTTGGTGTATGATGATGACCAGGCGTTGGTGTATGATGATAACCAGGCGTTGGTGTATGATGATAACCAGGCGTTGGTGTATGATGATAACCAGGCGTTGGTGTATGATGATAACCAGGCGTTGGTGTATGATGATAACCAGGCGTTGGTGTATGATGATAACCAGGCGTTGGTGTATGATGATAACCAGGCGTTGGTGTATGATGATAACCAGGCGTTGGTGTATGATGATAACCAGGCGTTGGTGTATGATGATAACCAGGCGTTGGTGTATGATGATAACCAGGCGTTGGTGTATGATGATAACCAGGCGTTGGTGTATGATGATAACCAGGCGTTGGTGTATGATGATAACCAGGCGTTGGTGTATGATGATAACCAGGCGTTGGTGTATGATGATAACCAGGCGTTGGTGTATGATGATAACCAGGCGTTGGTGTATGATGATAACCAGGCGTTGGTGTATGATGATACCCAGGCGTTGGTGTATGATGATAACCAGGCGTTGGTGTATGATGATAACCAGGCGTTGGTGTATGATGATAACCAGGCGTTGGTGTATGATGATAACCAGGCGTTGGTGTATGATGATAACCAGGCGTTGGTGTATGATGATAACCAGGCGTTGGTGTATGATGATAACCAGGCGTTGGTGTATGATGATACCAGGCGTTGGTGTATGATGATACCAGGCGTTGGTGTATGATGATAACCAGGCGTTGGTGTATGATGATAACCAGGCGTTGGTGTATGATGATACCCAGGCGTTGGTGTATGATGATGACCAGGCGTTGGTGTATGATGATAACCAGGCGTTGGTGTATGATGATAACCAGGCGTTGGTGTATGATGATACCCAGGCGTTGGTGTATGATGATAACCAGGCGTTGGTGTATGATGATAACCAGGCGTTGGTGTATGATGATAACCAGGCGTTGGTGTATGATGATAACCAGGCGTTGGTGTATGATGATAACCAGGCGTTGGTGTATGATGATAACCAGGCGTTGGTGTATGATGATACCCAGGCGTTGGTGTATGATGATACCCAGGCGTTGATGTATGATGATAACCAGGCGTTGGTGTATGATGATAACCAGACGTTGGTGTATGATGATAACCAGGCGTTGGTGTATGATGATAACCAGGCGTTGGTGTATGATGATAACCAGGCGTTGGTGTATGATGATACCCAGGCGTTGGAGTATGATGATACCCAGGCGTTGATGTATGATGATAACCAGACGTTGGTGTATGATGATACCCAGGCGTTGATGTATGATGATAACCAGGCGTTGGTGTATGATGATAACCAGACGTTGGTGTATGATGATAACCAGGCGTTGGTGTATGATGATAACCAGGCGTTGGTGTATGATGATAACCAGGCGTTGGTGTATGATGATACCCAGGCGTTGGTGTATGATGATACCCAGGCGTTGATGTATGATGATAACCAGGCGTTGATGTATGATGATAACCAGACGTTGGTGTATGATGATAACCAGGCGTTGGTGTATGATGATACCCAGGCGTTGGTGTATGATGATACCCAGGCGTTGATGTATGATGATAACCAGGCGTTGATGTATGATGATAATCAGACGTTGGTGTATGATGATAACCAGGCGTTGATGTATGATGATAACCAGACGTTGGTGTATGATGATTGGAAACTCAACAGAAGATTCGCATCGTATGATTACCTTGGTTGTGTATGTAATAATTACCTTTGATAGAAGTTATCATTTGCATTCTCGGTTATCAGGGCAGAGAATGAAGCCTTTGAATGCCCTGGCCTACAAATGATAAGGTGATAACAAGGTTTGTTATCTTTTCAAGGTGGATGGAAAGGGATTATGTACGCCACTGTGAAGGGGTTCTACTGGAAGCCTAATTTGCTGGGGATGGGGAAGGTTTCACTCGTGTTGATGAGGGAGTTCCACCTCATCATCCTCTTGATCATTATACTCTGGGTGTTTCATCATAATGAGGGTGTTTCATCATAATGAGGGTGTTTCATCATAATGAGGGTGTTTCATCATAATGAGGGTGTTTCATCATAATGAGGGTGTTTCATCATAATGAGGGTGTTTCATCATAATGAGGGTGTTTCATCATAATGAGGGTGTTTCATCATAATGAGGGTGTTTCATCATAATGAGGGTGTTTCATCATAATGAGGGTGTTTCATCATAATGAGGGTGTTTCATCATAATGAGGATGTTTCATCATAATGAGGGTGTTTCATCATAATGAGGGTGTTTCATCATAATGAGGGTGTTTCATCATAATGAGGATGTTTCATCATAATGAGGGTGTTTCATCATAATGAGGTTGTTTCATCATAATGAGGGTGTTTCATCATAATGAGGGTGTTTCATCATAATGAGGGTGTTTCATCATAATGAGGATGTTTCATCATAATGAGGGTGTTTCATCATAATGAGGGTGTTTCATCATAATGAGGGTGTTTCATCATAATGAGGGTGTTTCATCATAATGAGGGTGTTTCATCATAATGAGGGTGTTTCATCATAATGGGGATGTTTCATCATAATGAGGATGTTTCATCATAATGAGGGTGTTTCATCATAATGAGGGTGTTTCATCATAATGAGGGTGTTTCATCATAATGAGGGTGTTTCATCATAATGAGGGTGTTTCATCATAATGAGGATGTTTCATCATAATGAGGGTGTTTCATCATAATGAGGGTGTTTCATCATAATGAGGATGTTTCATCATAATGGGGATGTTTCATCATAATGGGGATGTTTCATCCTCATTATGAGGGTTCTCCCATTTGCAGTGTTATCATGAGGTCTCCAACTGAAATAGTGTAGTCATTACAGTGATGAGGGTGAGGGAGAGTAGGAGATGGGGTCAGGCATTGCAGTGTGAGGGTTCGATCCAGTGGTACAGGGTTTGTACCCAATCCTGAAGGGGTTAGACCCATTTCTAAAAGGGGGTTTCATCAGTGGGGATGGATTACAGATATTACAGGACTGGTAAGTTATTACAGATATTACAGGAGCTTAAAATGAAGATGAGTTGGGTACATCCACACTGTGTGTGTGTGTGTGTGTGCGTGTGTGTGTGTGTGTGTGTGTGTGTGTTTTGTGTGTGTTTCAGGTTAATCAAACGAAGACATGCCAGAACCCCCTCGCCCTCCCGGCACACACACACACACACACACACACACACACACGCACACACACACACACACACACACACACACACACACACACCAGGTATTCCAAAGCCCTCATCCAAGAAACCAGACTGGCACCAAGACCCCACAACATTCCTCCCTTTCTGTAGCAACGTATCCACAAACAGACAACGAAGACATTAGAAAGAAGACTCATACCATTCCATTCGTAAACGCCCCTCATATACCACCAGACATGACAAGGATGAAGACTCATACCATTCCATTCGTAGACGCCCCTCATATACCACCAGACGTTTACAAAAGCACGCGCATGAAACTCTTATTCATGGAAATGAAATGCCATGACTCTAACCCCATGATCTGCATAATATACTCTTACATACCTTCCCTCACTCTCCTCAAAGTCCAAAGCAGGACTTATCACACCCAACTCAAGCCTATCTTAACGTGGAGATTTCAACCCCCCACCTCGCCGTTTGGCTCAACACTCGTCCATAAAAACATGCAAGACGAACTGCTCATAAACCAACTGTATCCTCTCAGCGTCTTCAGCCTTTTTCCAATCAGCCAATCCACCCGCACCGTGCCACCAGCTTCGCCAAGCGCTGCGTACGGGACCCAATTGGAGTTCAACCCACCAGACACTGAACCACCAAAGAGACCAATTGTATGTTGGCATCTGATGAGAACGGATTATGGGCCAGGGTGCGTCTATATGATCCTGCGCTGGGTATTTCAATGCCCCGTGTGTTGAGCGGCGTCCACAAGGGTGATGATTGGCCAACGAGAAGCCAGTGGTTTAGGGGTCCCGCTTGCTCTGTGTGTGTGTGTGTGTGTGTGTGTGTGTGTGTGTGTGTGTGTGTGTGTAGTCAGTCTGGTTATCATTGTTGTGCCGTCATGCGCTCACGCATGGCGGCATTGTTTGGGTAGACTTGTGTTACTGTGCCGCCCCCTTCCCCCCAGTATGATCATTATTGCCCCCTTACCCACCATATCCCCTTTACCCATTTTCTTTTTTATAAATTGGCTATTTTGATCCCCCCTCCCACACTCCCCAACCCCTGCTTTGTTTACCCTATTTTGTTATCCTTAACTCATTGTCGTGTTCCAACTATCTATTGATAGTCCCGTCCAATTGTTTGAGGGCGAGGCAATTGGTGTGTGTGTGTGTGTGCTTGTTAAACACAAAAACAACCCCATGAATGTTATTGGCTAGTTGAGTCATTAGTGGTAAAGTGGATTGATTTTGTATTGGTCATTGACTTGGTTCTGTTGGGTTCGGACGAGTGGAACAGTGGATGACGAGGTTCATGCTCTAGCCCCTTGGTGAGTGAGTGATGAGGCCCTTGGAACGCGGGCGGTCGTACGACGACGACCCCCCCTTGAGCACGATGGGACGACCCCCTTGAGCACGATCGTACTACCCCCTTGAGCACGACGGTACGACCCCTTGAGCACGATGGTACGACCCTTTGAGCACGACGGTACGACCCTTGAGCACGATGGTACGACCCTTGAGCACGACGGTACGACCCCTTGAGCACGACGGTACGACCCTTGAGCACGGCGGTACGACCCTTGAGCACGACGGTGCGACCCTTGAGCACGACGGTACGACCCTTGAGCACGATGGGACGACCCCTTGAGCACGACGGTACTACCCTTGAGCACGATGGTACGACCCTTGAGCACGATGGTACCACCCTTGAGCACGAAGGTACGACCCTTGAGCACGACGGTACGACCCTTGAGCACGAAGGTACGACCCTTGAGTACGACGGTACGACCCTTGAGTACGACGGTACGACCCTTGAGTACGACGGTACGACCCTTGAGCACGACGGTACGACCCTTGAGCACGACGGTACGACCCTTGAGTACGACGGTACGACCCTTGAGTACGACGGTACGACCCTTGAGCACGACGGTACGACCCTTGAGTACGACGGTACGACCCTTGAGTACGACGGTACGACCCTTGAGTACGACGGTACGACCCTTTGAGCACGACGGTACGACCCTTGAGCACGATGGTACGACCCTTGAGCACGACGGTACGACCCCTTGAGCACGACGGTACGACCCTTGAGTACGACGGTACGACCCTTGAGTACGACGGTACGACCCTTGAGTACGACGGTACGACCCTTGAGCACGACGGTACGACCCTTGAGCACGACGGTACGACCCTTGAGTACGACGGTACGACCCTTGAGCACGACGGTACGACCCTTGAGTACGACGGTACGACCCTTGAGTACGACGGTACGACCCTTGAGTACGACGGTACGACCCTTTGAGCACGACGGTACGACCCTTGAGCACGACGGTACGACCCTTGAGCACGACGGTACGACCCCTTGAGCACGACGGTACGACCCTTGAGCACGACGGTACGACCCTTGAGCACGACGGTACGACCCTTGAGCACGACGGTACGACCCTTGAGTACGACGGTACGACCCTTGAGCACGACGGTACGACCCTTGAGCACGACGGTACGACCCTTGAGCACGACGGTACGACCCTTGAGCACGACGGTACGACCCTTGAGCACGACGGTACGACCCTTGAGCACGACGGTACGACCCTTGAGCACGACGGTACGACCCTTGAGCACGACGGTACGACCCTTGAGCACGACGGTACGACCCTTGAGCACGACGGTACGACCCTTGAGTACGACGGTACGACCCTTGAGCACGACGGTACGACCCTTGCATATGATGTTTTCGCTTTTAATCAAACCCCTGACTGGCCACATTGAAGGCTTGACCTGATCATACCCAGGGGTCGTACACGTCGTTGCTCAGTAGTCGTACATGTCGTACTCAGTGGCAGTACACGTCGTGCTCAGTGGTCATACACGTCGTGCTCAGTGGCCGTACACGTCGTGTTCAGTGGTCGTACACGTTGTGCTCAGTGGTCGTACACGTCGTGCTCAGTGGCCGTACACGTCGTTGCTCAGTGGCCGTACACGTCGTTGCTCAGTGGCCGTGCACGTCGTTGCTCAGTGGCCGTACACGTCGTGCTCAGTGGCCGTACACGTCGTGCTCAGTGGCCGTACACGTCGTGCTCAGTGGCCGTACACGTCGTTGCTCAGTGGCCGTACACGTCGTTGCTCAGTGGCCGTACACGTCGTTGCTCAGTGGCCGTGCACGTCGTTGCTCAGTGGCCGTACACGTCGTTGCTCAGTGGCCGTACACGTCGTTGCTCAGTGGCCGTACACGTCGTTGCTCAGTGGTCGTACACGTCATGCTCAGTGGCCGTACACGTCGTTGCTCAGTGGCCGTACACGTCGTTGCTCAGTGGCCGTACACGTCGTTGCTCAGTGGCCGTACACGTCGTTGCTCAGTGGCCGTACACGTCGTTGCTCAGTGGCCGTACACGTCGTTGCTCAGTGGCCGTACACGTCATGCTCAATGGCTGTACACGTCGTTGCTCAGTGGCCGTACACGTCGTTGCTCAGTGGCCGTACACGTCGTTGCTCAGTGGCCGTACACGTCGTTGCTCAGTGGCCGTGCACGTCGTGCTTAATGGTCGTCGTGCTCAAGGTTTTCGGTGCTCGTCGTGCCAGACGCAGCAGCAGATAAAGACCACAATGGTCTCTTGACGTATGGCCTATTGTCCTTCATTTGATGATGGCACAATGACCTGTGTCATCCACGGGCAATAAGAGCCCTTCTTCCAGTGCTACATAAAGGCGGATGTCGGTTACCCGGGATGGATAGGCCTTTTGTGTCTTCCCTGATTGGATACTAAGGGGTTTGTGTATATATATATATATATATATATATATATATATATATATATATATATATATATATATATATATATATATATATATATATATATATATATATATATATATATATATATATATATAGAGAGAGAGAGAGAGAGAGAGAGAGAGAGAGAGAGAGAGAGAGAGAGAGAGAGAGAGCGTTATTGGATTACGTGTTAATTGACAGGCGTGCGAAAGAGAGACTTTTGGATGTTAATGTGCTGAGAGGTGCAACTGGAGGGATGTCTGATCATTATCTTGTGGAGGCTAAGGTGAAGATTTGTATGGGTTTTCAGAAAAGAAGAGTGAATGTTGGGGTGAAGAGGGTGGTGAGAGTAAGTGAGCTTGGGAAGGAGACCTGTGTGAGGAAGTACCAGGAGAGACTGAGTACAGAATGGAAAAAGGTGAGAACAATGGAAGTAAGAGGAGTGGGAGAGGAATGGGATGTATTTAGGGAATCAGTGATGGATTGCGCAAAAGATGCTTGTGGCATGAGAAGAGTGGGAGGTGGGTTGATTAGAAAGGGTAGTGAGTGGTGGGATGAAGAAGTAAGAGTATTAGTGAAAGAGAAGAGAGAGGCATTTGGACGATTTTTGCAGGGAAAAAATGAAATTGAGTGGGAGATGTATAAAAGAAAGAGACAGGAGGTCAAGAGAAAGGTGCAAGAGGTGAAAAAAAGGGCAAATGAGAGTTGGGGTGAGAGAGTATCATTAAATTTTAGGGAGAATAAAAAGATGTTCTGGAAGGAGGTAAATAAAGTGCGTAAAACAAGGGAGCAAATGGGAACTTCAGTGAAGGGCGCAAATGGGGAGGTGATAACAAGTAGTGGTGATGTGAGAAGGAGATGGAGTGAGTATTTTGAAGGTTTGTTGAATGTGTTTGATGATAGAGTGGCAGATATAGGGTGTTTTGGTCGAGGTGGTGTGCAAAGTGAGAGGGTTAGGGAAAATGATTTGGTAAACAGAGAAGAGGTAGTGAAAGCTTTGCGGAAGATGAAACCCGGCAAGGCAGCAGGTTTGGATGGTGTTGCAGTGGAATTTATTAAAAAAGGGGGTGACTGTATTATTGACTGGTTGGTAAGGTTATTTAATGTGTGTATGACTCATGGTGAGGTGCCTGAGGATTGGCGGAATGCGTGCATAGTGCCATTGTACAAAGGCAAAGGGGATAAGAGTGAGTGCTCAAATTACAGAGGTATAAGTTTGTTGAGTATTCCTGGTAAATTATATGGGAGGGTATTGATTGAGAGGGTGAAGGCATGTACAGAGCATCAGATTGGGGAAGAGCAGTGTGGTTTCAGAAGTGGTAGAGGATGTGTGGATCAGGTGTTTGCTTTGAAGAATGTATGTGAGAAATACTTAGAAAAGCAAATGGATTTGTATGTAGCATTTATGGATCTGGAGAAGGCATATGATAGAGTTGATAGAGATGCTCTGTGGAAGGTATTAAGAATATATGGTGTGGGAGGAAAGTTGTTAGAAGCAGTGAAAAGTTTTTATCGAGGATGTAAGGCATGTGTACGTGTAGGAAGAGAGGAAAGTGATTGGTTCTCAGTGAATGTAGGTTTGCGGCAGGGGTGTGTGATGTCTCCATGGTTGTTTAATTTGTTTATGGATGGGGTTGTTAGGGAGGTAAATGCAAGAGCTTTGGAAAGAGGGGCAAGTATGAAGTCTGTTGGGGATGAGAAAGCTTGGGAAGTGAGTCAGTTGTTGTTCGCTGATGATACAGCGCTGGTGGCTGATTCATGTGAGAAACTGCAGAAGCTGGTGACTGAGTTTGGTAAAGTGTGTGAAAGAAGAAAGTTAAGAGTAAATGTGAATAAGAGCAAGGTTATTAGGTACAGTAGGGTTGAGGGTCAAGTCAATTGGGAGGTGAGTTTGAATGGAGAAAAACTGGAGGAAGTGAAGTGTTTTAGATATCTGGGAGTGGATCTGGCAGCGGATGGAACCATGGAAGCGGAAGTGGATCATAGGGTGGGGGAGGGGGCGAAAATTCTGGGGGCCTTGAAGAATGTGTGGAAGTCGAGAACATTATCTCGGAAAGCAAAAATGGGTATGTTTGAAGGAATAGTGGTTCCAACAATGTTGTATGGTTGCGAGGCGTGGGCTATGGATAGAGTTGTGCGCAGGAGGATGGATGTGCTGGAAATGAGATGTTTGAGGACAATATGTGGTGTAAGGTGGTTTGATCGAGTAAGTAACGTAAGGGTAAGAGAGATGTGTGGAAATAAAAAGAGCGTGGTTGAGAGAGCAGAAGAGGGTGTTTTGAAGTGGTTTGGGCACATGGAGAGAATGAGTGAGGAAAGATTGACCAAGAGGATATATGTGTCGGAGGTGGAGGGAACGAGGAGGAGGGAGACCAAATTGGAGGTGGAAAGATGGAGTGAAAAAGATTTTGTGTGATCGGGGCCTGAACATGCAGGAGGGTGAAAGGAGGGCAAGGAATAGAGTGAATTGGAGCGATGTGGTATACCGGGGTTGACGTGCTGTCAGTGGATTGAATCAAGGCATGTGAAGCGTCTGGGGTAAACCATGGAAAGCTGTGTAGGTATGTATATTTGCGTGTGTGGACGTATGTATATACATGTGTATGGGGGAGGGGGCCATTTCTTTCGTCTGTTTCCTTGCGCTACCTCGCAAACGCGGGAGACAGCGACAAAGTATAATAAAATAAAAAAAAATAATATATATATATATATATATATATATATATATATATATATATATATATATATATATATATATATATATATATATATATATATTCCTATGAGTCCAAGGGGAAATGAAACACGATAAGTTCCCAAGTGCACTTTCGTGTCATAATCACATCATCAGGCGAGATACAAGAAGGAAATATAACACTCAGTTCATACATATTCGCCATTTCCCGCGTTAGCGAGGTAGCGTTAAGAACAGAGGACTGGGACTTTGAGGGAATATCCTCACCTGGCCCTCTTCTCTGTTCCTTCTTTTGGAAAAATTCAAACGGGAGGGGAGGATTTCCAGCCACCCGCTCCCTCCCCTTTTAGTCGCCTTCCACGGCACGCAGGGAATACGTGGGAAGTATTCTTTCTCCCCTATCCCCAGGGATAATATATATATATATATATATATATATATATATATATATATATATATATATATATATATATATATATATATGTATATATATATATATATATATATATATATATATATATATATATATATATATATATATATATATGTATTGGAAAGGATCACAATTTTGCGCGTGATCAAGTATATATTCCTATGAGTCCACGGAGGAAAATGAAACACGAAAAGTTCCCAAGTGCACTTTCGTGTCATAATCACATCATCAGGGGAGACACAAGAGAGAAATATAACAGTCAGTTGATATACATCGAAGAGACGTAGCTAGGACGCCATTTGGTAAACATGTTTAATATATATATATATATATATATATATATATATATATATATATATATATATATATATATATATATATATATATATATATTCTTTCTTTTGGCTACGTCTTTTTTATACTTAAACACTTGAGTCTGTTCGTTAATGACTTAATGACAGTTTGCTAATTGTGGTTGGTTAGGGAAAGTTGATCACCACTGCAGAGGAACTTAACCCTTACGACAAAGGGGATTTAAGGGTCATTAGAGTGAGTATGTGGGTTAAGGGGGGATATTTTAGTGTCTAATTAGGGTGGGGGTCAAGGGGTCAAGGGTAGGATGAAACGAGGGTCAAAGGTCAGTTGTTATGGCCCTGAGCAGTTAAGAGAGGGTCACTCCGTTTTAAGACAGTGGTACCCTGATATCATCACTACCACACATGTATATAACCTATCATCACTACCACACATGTATATAACCTATCATCACTACCACACATGTATATAACCTATCATCACTACCACACATGTATATAACCTATCATCACTACCACACATGTATATAACCTATCATCACTACCACACATGTATATAACCTATCATCACTACCACACATGTATATAACCTATCATCACTACCACACATGTATATAACCTATCATCACTACCACACATGTATATAACCTATCATCACTACCACACATGTATATAACCTACATTTCTGTGGTTAAGTTGCAAATCTTTGGACTCTTTTTTCGTGCACTCTGTATCCTCTTTTGCCCCATTGGCCACAGTATGGTCACGTGTGCCTGGTAGATAGATTATCTACTTCTTGTGGCACGAATCAATCTACCAGTAGATCGAGAATCTACATTATCTACGTAGTAACCCAGTAGGAGTATGTAAATTGGCCTCAGACATAGACTCTCTTTTGTTCTTCTTAGTCTCCAAAATCTATGCGAGGGCAAGGGGGGCTTGTGATTAGCTGGGAATGCAAGTGGAGGGCTGTGATTGGTTGACCGGCTCGTGGAGTACTCTTGATTGATTGGTGTACGAGGAGAAAGGGGCTGTGATTGGTCGGCATATATATATATATATATATATATATACAGGTGGCACTCAGGATCTGGGTGAGTGAGTGAGTGAGTGGTCGTGTGGGCGGGTGGGTGGGTGAGTGATGGGAGAGGGAAGGGAGAGGGGAAATCGGAGACCCCTCTCTCACATCCCAGAGAGAGAGAGAGAGAGAGAGAGAGAGAGAGAGAGAGAGAGAGAGACCGTTGTCACAGCCTTGGGAGAGACAGATAGATAGATAGATAGATAGAGAGAGATAGATACATAGATAGAGATAGAGAGAGAGAGAGAGAGAGAGAGAGAGAGAGAGAGAGAGAGAGAGAGAGAGAGAGAGAGACCGTTGTCACAGCCTTGGGAGAGATAGATAGATAGATAGATAGAGAGAGAGATAGATACATAGATAGATAGATAGATAGATAGATAGAGAGAGAGAGAGAGAGAGAGAGAGAGAGAGAGAGAGAGAGACCGTTGTCACAGCCTTGGGAGAGATAGATAGATAGATAGATAGAGATAGATAGATAGATAGATAGAGAGAGAGAGAGAGAGAGAGAGAGAGAGAGAGAGAGAGAGAGAGAGAGAGACCGTTGTCACAGCCTTGGGAGAGATAGATAGATAGATAGATAGAGATAGAGAGAGAGAGAGAGAGAGAGAGAGAGAGAGAGAGAGAGAGAGAGAGAGAGAGACCGTTGTCACAGCCTTGGGAGAGATAGATAGATAGATAGATAGAGAGAGAGAGAGAGCGAGAGAGAGAGAGAGAGAGAGAGAGAGAGAGAGAGAGAGAGAGAGAGAGAGAGAGAGAGAGAGAGAGAGAGAGACCGTTGTCACAGCCTTGGGAGAGATAGATAGAGAGATAGATACATAGATAGATAGAGAAAGAGAGAGAGAGAGAGAAGGAGAGAGAGAGAGAGAGAGAGAGAGAGAGAGAGAGAGAGAGAGAGAGAGAGAGTCGCCATCCGATCGGCACTGGAGCATGGTACACGTCCTGTATTCCCGGAGTTTATGGTGGTATGTAGATGGGTGCCAGGGAAGTCCACAGTTCCACCTTGTCCTTGGGGCCAGGATCGATCCAGTGTCCTTGGGGCCAGGATCGATCCTGTGTCCTTAGGGCCAGGATCGATCCTGTGTCCTTGGGGCCAGGATCGATCCTGTGTCCTTGGGGCCAGGATCGATCGTGTGTCCTTGGGGCCAGGATCGATCCAGTGTCCTTGGGGCCAGGATCGATCCTGTGTCCTTGGGGCCAGGATCGATCGTGTGTCCTTGGGGCCAGGATCGATCCTGTGTCCTTGGGGCCACAGGATCGATACTGTGTCCTTGGGGCCAGGATCGATCCTGTGTCCTTGGGGCCAGGATCGATCCTGTGTCCTCGGGGCCAGGATCGATCCTGTGTCCTTGGTGCCAGGATCGATCCAGTGTCCTTGGTGCCAGGATCGATCCTATGTCCTTGGGGCCAGGATCGATCCTGTGTCCTTGGGGCCAGGATCTATCGTGTGTCCTTGGGGCCAGGATCGATCGTGTGTCCTTGGGGCCAGGATCTATCGTGTGTCCTTGGGGCCAGGATCTATCGTGTGTCCTTGGGGCCAGGATCGATCGTGTGTCCTTGGGGCCAGGATCTATCGTGTGTCCTTGGGGCCAGGATCGATCATGTGTCCTTGGGGCCAGGATCAATCGTGTGTCCTTGGTGCCAGGATCGATCCTGTGTCCTTGGTGCCAGGATCGATCCTGTGTCCTTGGGGCCAGGATCTATCGTGTGTCCTTGGGGCCAGGATCGATCCTGTGTCCTTGGTGCCAGGATCGATCCTGTGTCCTTGGGGCCAGGATCGATCCTGTGTCCTTGGTGCCAGGATCGATCCTGTGTCCTTGGTGCCAGGATCGATCCTGTGTCCTTGGGGCCAGGATCGATCATGTGTCCTTGGGGCCAGGATCTATCGTGTGTCCTTGGTGCCAGGATCGATCCAGTGTCCTTGGTGCCAGGATCGATCCTGTGTCCTTGGGGCCAGGATCGATCCTGTGTCCTTGGTGCCAGGATCGATCCTGTGTCCTTGGTGCCAGGATCGATCCTGTGTCCTTGGGGCCAGGATCGATCCTGTGTCCTTGGGGCCAGGATCGATCGTGTGTCCTTGGGGCCAGGATCGATCCTGTGTCCTTGGGGCCAGGATCGATCCTGTGTCCTTGGGGCCAGGATCGATCCTGTGTCCTTGGGGCCAGGATCGATCCTGTGTCCTTGGGGCCAGGATCTATCGTGTGTCCTTGGGGCCAGGATCGATCCTGTGTCCTTGGGGCCAGGATCGATCCTGTGTCCTTGGGGCCAGGATCGATCCTGTGTCCTTGGGGCCAGGATCGATCCTGTGTCCTTGGGGCCAGGATCGATCCTGTGTCCTTGGGGCCAGGATCGATCCTGTGTCCTTGGGGCCAGGATCGATCCTGTGTCCTTGGGGCCAGGATCGATCCTGTGTCCTTGGGGCCAGGATCGATCCTGTGTCCTTGGGGCCAGGATCGATCCTGTGTCCTTGGGGCCAGGATCGATCTGTGTCCTTGGGGCCAGGATCTATCGTGTGTCCTTAGGGCCAGGATCGATCCAGTGTCCTTGGTGCCAGGATCGATCCTGTGTCCTTGGTGCCAGGATCGATCCTGTGTCCTTGGGGCCAGGATCTATCGTGTGTCCTTGGGCCAGGATCGATCATGTGTCCTTGGGGCCAGGATCGATCGTGTGTCCTTGGTGCCAGGATCGATCGTGTGTCCTTGGGGCCAGGATCGATCATGTGTCCTTGGGGCCAGGATCTATCGTGTGTCCTTAGGGCCAGGATCGATCCTGTGTCCTTGGGGCCAGGATCGATCCTGTGTCCTTGGGGCCAGGATCGATCCTGTGTCCTTGGTGCCAGGATCGATCGTGTGTCCTTGGTGCCAGGATCGATCCTGTGTCCTTGGGGCCAGGATCGATCATGTGTCCTTGGGGCCAGGATCTATCGTGTGTCCTTAGGGCCAGGATCGATCCAGTGTCCTTGGTGCCAGGATCGATCCTGTGTCCTTGGTGCCAGGATCGATCCTGTGTCCTTGGGGCCAGGATCTATCGTGTGTCCTTGGGGCCAGGATCGATCATGTGTCCTTGGGGCCAGGATCTATCGTGTGTCCTTGGTGCCAGGATCGATCCTGTGTCCTTGGGGCCAGGATCGATCATGTGTCCTTGGGGCCAGGATCTATCGTGTGTCCTTAGGGCCAGGATCGATCCTGTGTCCTTGGGGCTAGGATCGATCCTGTGTCCTTGGGGCCAGGATCGATCCTGTGTCCTTGGTGCCAGGATCGATCGTGTGTCCTTGGGGCCAGGATCGATCCAGTGTCCTTGGTGCCAGGATCGATCCTGTGTCCTTGGTGCCAGGATCGATCGTGTGTCCTTGGGGCCAGGATCGATCCTGTGTCCTTGGGGCCAGGATCGATCGTGTGTCCTTGGTGCCAGGATCGATCGTGTGTCCTTGGGGCCAGATCGATCGTGTCCTTGGGGCCAGGATCGATCCTGTTCCTTGGTGCCAGGATCGATCGTGTGTCCTTGGGGCCAGGATCGATCGTGTGTCCTTGGGGCCAGGATCGATCGTGTGTCCTTGGGGCCAGGATCGATCGTGTGTACTTGGGCCAGGATCGATCGTGTGTCCTTGGGGCCAGGATCGATCGTGTGTCCTTGGTGCCAGGATCGATCGTGTGTCCTTGGGGCCAGGATCGATCGTGTGTCCTTGGGGCCAGGATCGATCGTGTGTCCTTGGGGCCAGGATCGATCATGTGTCCTTGGGGCCAGGATCGATCTGTGTCCTTGGTGCCAGGATCGATCGTGTGTCCTTGGGGCCAGGATCGATCGTGTGTCCTTGGGGCCAGGATCGATCGTGTGTCCTTGGGGCCAGGATCGATCGTGTGTCCTTGGGGCCAAGATCAATGAGCTTAGAATTTCCCTTTTTTTTTTTTTCTCATGACAGAAAACGTATCGTGTCTCGTTAGATACCGATATTGTACGTTTTCTGTTGCTCTCGTACGTCTTTTTTTTAACATTCCTTTAATTGTCTATCAGTGTATCGAGTATCTATCGATTCATTAGTATATACTCGATAGACTGGATCATTAGACAATATGTATAAGGAAGACTTAACTACTTATTAGAAGTATCTGTGAATAAGGAAGACTTTATAAGTGTTTACTTATTCATAGTATTCAATTGTGTATTAGGAAGACTTTTAAGTAACTACTTATTTTCGTAGTATTTACTTGTGTATAAGGAAGACTTTTAAGTATCTACTTATTTTCGTAGTATTTACTTATGTATAAGGAAGACTTTTAAGTATCACTTATTTCGTAGTATTTACTTATGTATAAGGAAGACTTTTAAGTATCTACTTATTTTCGTAGTATTTACTTGTGTATATGGAAGACTTTTAAGTATCTACTTATTTTCGTAGTATTTACTTATGTAGAAGGAAGACTTTTAAGTATCTACTTATTTTCGTAGTATTTACTTATGTATAAGGAAGACTTTTAAGTATCTACTTATTTTCGTAGTATTTACTTGTGTATAAGGAAGACTTTTAAGTATCTACTTATTTTCGTAGTATTTACTTATGTATAAGGAAGACTTTTAAGTATCTACTTATTTTCGTAGTATTTACTTATGTATAAGGAAGACTTTTAAGTATCTACTTATTTCGTAGTATTTACTTGTGTATAAGGAAGACTTTTAAGTATCTACTTATTTTCGTAGTATTTACTTATGTATAAGGAAGACTTTTAAGTATCTACTTATTTTCGTAGTATTTACTTATGTATAAGGAAGACTTTTAAGTATCTACTTATTTTCGTAGTATTTACTTATGTAGAAGGAAGACTTTTAAGTATCTACTTATTTTCGTAGTATTTACTTATGCATAAGGAAGACTTTTAAGTATCTACTTATTTTCGTAGTATTTACTTATGTATAAGGAAGACTTTTAAGTATCTACTTATTTTCGTAGTATTTACTTATGTAGAAGGAAGAATGAATGATACACCACCTCTTCCCCCCCCACCCCTCCCCACCCCCCTCCCCCAGCTGGTTCGTACACACGGCTTGGCCGGGTGCCAGCTGGTTCCAGCCATCTGACTTGGCCTGGTCGACCCTTGTAGTGCTTAATGGGCGGATCCCGTGAACGTTGCCAGATGGTTTCCCGTGAACGTTGCCAGATGGTTTCCTGTGAACGTTGCCAGATGGTTTCCTGTGAACGTTGCCAGATGGTTTCCTGTGAACGTTGCCAGATGGTTTCCTGTGAACGTTGCCAGATGGTTTCCCGTGAACGTTGCCAGATGGTTTCCTGTGAACGTTGCCAGATGGTTTCCTGTGAACGTTGCCAGATGGTTTCCTGTGAACGTTGCCAGATGGTTTCCTGTGAACGTTGCCAGATGGTTTCCCGTGAACGTTGCCAGATGGTTTCCTGTGAACGTTGCCAGATGGTCTCCTGTGAACGTTGCCAGATGGTTTCCCGTGAACGTTGCCAGATGGTTTCCTGTGAACGTTGCCAGATGGTTTCCTGTGAACGTTGCCAGATGGTTTCCCGTGAACGTTGCCAGATGGTTTCCTGTGAACGTTGCCAGATGGTTTCCTGTGAACGTTGCCAGATGGTTTCCTGTGAACGTTGCCAGATGGTTTCCTGTGAACGTAGCCAGATGGATTCCTGGCGCTACCTCGCTCACGCTGGAAACGGCGACCAAGTATAATAATAAAGAAATAAAATTATATTTTCTATATATTTATTAATTTATTGACTACATTTCTAAGCCATTTTTCTATCTATTTATCAGTTTATTTATTGCATTTCTAAGCAATTTTTTTTCTTCTTTGGTACAAAAATATTCTTTATCCATTTATTCATGTATTTACTCCATTTATGAGTTAATTTATCCATTTATTCATGTATTTACTCCATTTATGAATTACTTTATGCATTTATTCATGTATTTACTCCATTTATGAGTTATTTATCCATTTATTCATGTATTTACTCCATTTATGAGTTACTTTATCCATTTATTCATGTATTTACTCCATTTATGAGTTACTTTATCCATTTATTCATGTATTTACTCCATCAATGAGTTATTTATCCATTTATTCATGTATTTACTCCATCAATGAGTTATTTATCCATTTATTCATGTATTTACTCCATTTATGAGTTACTTTATCCATTTATTTATGTATTTACTCCATTTATGAGTTACTTTATCCATTTATTCATGTATTTACTCCATTTATGAGTTACTTTATCCATTTATTCATGTATTTACTTCATTTATGAGTTACTTTATCCATTTATTCATGTATTTACTCTATTTATGAATTACTTTATCCATTTATTTATGTATTTACTCCATTTATGAGTTACTTTATGCATTTATTCATGTATTTACTCCATTTATGCGTTACTTTATCCATTTATTCATGCATTTACTCCATTTATGAGTTACTTTATCCATTTATTCATGTATTTACTCCATTTATGAGTTACTTTATCCATTTATTTATGTATTTACTCCATTTATGAGTTACTTTATCCATTTATTCATGTATTTACTCCATTTATGAGTTACTTTATCCATTTATTCATGTATTTACTCCATTTATGAGTTACTTTATCCATTTATTCATGTATTTACTCCATTTATGAGTTACTTTATCCATTTATTCATGTATTTACTCCATTTATGAGTTATTTATTTGATTATTTCTCTGTTTGCAGGTGAGGAGCGAGCAGCAGAGGAGTGTGTGTGTGTGTGTGTGTGTGTGTGTGTGTGTATGTGTGTGTGTGTGTGTGTGTGTGTGTGTGTGTGTGTATGTGTGTGTGTGTGTGTGTGTGTGTGTGTGTGTGTGTGTGTGTATGTGTGTGTGTGTGTGTGTGTGTGTGTGTGTGTGTAGTGTGTGTGTGTGTGTGTGTGTGTGTGTGTGGGTGTGTGTATGTGTGTGTGTGTGTGTGTGTGTGTGTGTGTGTGTGTGTGTGTGTAGTGTGTGTGTGTGTGTGTGTATGTGTGTGTGTGTGTGTGTGTGTGTGTGTGTACAGGAAGATAGGGGGGGGGGGAAGCCACCAACCCCCCACCCACCAGGAAGATAATTATCATTAAAGGTAAGTGATAAACAGACGTGTATTAGGGGGGGGGGGTAACATGTGTTATGATAATGAGGAAGTAAGTAGTTATGATAATGATACTACTACTACTACTACTGCTACTGCTACTGCTACTATTACTACTACTACTACTACTACTACTACGACTACTACTACGACTACTACTACTACTACTACTACTACTACAACAGATAATAATTGGTTTCAGAAGACTTTCAGTAAATGGAGGAAATGCATGTAAAGGACCAGACAGTGGTACTGTTAACATGGGTAAGATGAAAGGTTACTTATTTAAAGTAGGGAGAGGGGAAACACGGGTTTGGGGGAGGAGAGGCGTAACTGGTGAGGGGGGAGAGGCGTACGGGTTTGGGGAGAGAGGCGTTCCAAAAACCTGGTGGGGGAGAGGCCGTTCACTGGTAGGGAGAGAGGCGTTTACAATGGGGGGGGAGAGAGCGTACATGGTGGGGAGAGAGGCGTACTCTGGGGGGGGAAGAAATCAGGTGGGGGAAAGGGAGAGGCGACATGGTGGGGGGGGAGGGTCCCGGGGGGGGGAAGGTGGCGAATTTGGGGGGGGGGTGGGGCTACACTGGAGAGGGAAAGGGGAATTGGGGAGGACGTAGGTGGGGGAGAGGGACGTACACTGGTGAGGGAGAGAGGCGTACACTGGTGAGGGAGAGAGGCGTACCCTGGTGAGGGAGAGGCGTACACTGGTGGGGGAGAGAGGCTACATGGTGAGGGGGGGGGGTCGGGGGGGGAGGGGGCTACTGGTGGGGGGAGGGTTACACTGGTGAGGGGAGTGGCTTACCTGGGGGGGAAGGGGTTGGGAGGGAGAGGACGTACATGGTGGGGGGGGGCTCAAAAGAGGCGTACACTGGTGAGGGAGAGAGGCGTACATGGCGGGGGAGGTGGGCCGTACATGGTGGGGGAGGGGGTAAAACTGGTAAAGGGAGAGGTTTACACTGGTGGGGGGAGAGGGTTACACTGGTGAGGGGAGAGGGGGGCGTACATGGTGAGGGGAGAGGGTCAGGGGAGGATGGGCGTCGGGGGGGGAGAAGGGCGTCCCCTTGTTGGTAGGGGGCGATACACTGGTTGGGGGGAGGGGAACTGGTGAGGGAAGGCGTACCTGGTGGAAGAGGGGTTTACATGTGGGGATGAGAGGGTAATGGTGGGGAGGGCGTACATGGTGGGGGGAAGAGGCGTAAAATGGTGGGGATGAGGCGTACACTGGTGATGGGGGAGGGTGAGGGTTACTTACATGGTGAGGGAGGAGGGTACATTGGGGGGAGAGAGGGAACCGGGGTTTGAGGGGGGAAAAGGCGTAAAACCTGGGAGGGAGAGCGTACACTGGGGGGGAGAGAGGCGTACACTGGTGAGTGAGAGGCGTACACTGGTGAGGGAGAGGCTTACACTGGTGAGGGAGAGAGGGTACATGGTTAGGGAGAGGGTACATGGTGGGGAAAGGCGTTCCTGGTAAAGGAGAGGCGAAACACTGGTGGGGGAGAGGGTACATGGTGAGGGAGAGATGGTTTTTACACGGGTGAGGGAGGAGGGTACATGGGGGGGGAGAGAGGCGTACACTGGTGAGGGAGAGGCGTACCTTGTGGGGAAGAGGCGTCCCATGGTGGGGGGAGAGGCGAAACATGGTGAGGAGAGGCGTACACTGGTGGGGGAGAGAGGCGTACACTGGTGGGGGGAGGCGCACGGTGAGGAGAGAGGCGTACATGGTGAAGGGAGGAGGGTCACTGGTGGGGGGGAGGGCGTACACTGGTGAGGGAGAGGCGTACACTGGTTCGGGAGGTTAGGACCGGGCGAGCTGTGGGGGAAACCAACCGCCCGCGCGTGCTGCACGTGGGTGTGTGGGTGTGGGGCGTGGGTTGGGGGGTGGGGGGGAGAGAGAGAGGGAGGGGGAGGGAAAAAACTGGGGAGGGCGCGGGGGGTGGGTGGGGGAAGGGGGAGGGGGGAGGTGTATACGGGCGTGTGGACCAACCACCCACGCCCCTAGGGGGACGCCCCTGGGGGAGACGCCCCTGGGGGAGACGCCCCTGGGAAGGCGCTCACTGCCATTATGTAACTGGCCCGCTGCTCCCCCCCCACCCTCCCCCCCCACGGGGTCATGGGGCCCCCCTGGGGTTAGCCTCTGTGGGCGGTCGGACTGTGACCCCCCTGCTTGCCCGCTGCCTTGACCCCCCTCTGACCTGTTTGCATGAACCCCCTTTTTAACCTGCCTGCTTTGGCCCTTGACCCCTCTTTACCCCTGTTGCTGCCTTGACCCTGCCCTGCTTTAGCCCTTTTACCTTCCTGACTTAGTTGCAGACCCTGCTTACGCATAGCCTGTGACCTATTGCTTTCCTGTGACCTGTTATATTACCTGTGATTTTCCCTGCCCCTTGGGCCCATTTTCATGGGCCCGTGACCTGTTATATGACCTGTGACTTATTTCCCTGCCCCCTGACCTTTTGCAAAGACCTGTGACCTGTATATGACCTGTGACTTATTCCTTTACATTGACCTTTTGTTGACCTTGACCTGTTATATGGGCTGGACCCTTTTCCATGAATTGACCCATTGCATGACCTTTTGCCTGTTAAAATGACCTGTGACTTATTCCAAAGACTCCGACCATTGAAAGACCTGTGGGAATGTTTATGGGCCTGTGACCTTTTCCAGCATCCTGAAATATTGCAGGGGCCCTGACCTGTAATTGACCTTTTGACTTATTCATGACCCCCTGAAACCCATTGCATGATGTGGGCCTGTTATATGACCTGTGACTTATTCCATGACCTCTGACCTATTGCATGACCTGTGACCTGTTATATGACCTGTGACTTATTCCATGACCTCTGACCTATTGCATGACCTGTGACCTGTTATATGACCTGAGACTTATTCCATGACCTCTGACCTATTGCATGACCTGTGACCTACTGCATGACCCGTGACTTACCGCATAGCCTGTGACCTATTACGTGACCTGTGACCTATTATATGACCTATGACTTATTCCGTGACCTGTGACTTATTGCATGACATGTGTATGACTTATTAGATGACCTGTGACTTATTCCATGACATGTGACCTGTTACATGACCTGTGACCTATTACATGACCTGTGACGTATTGCATGACCTGTGACCTATTACATGACCTGTGACCTATTACATGACCTGTAACGTATTGCATGACCTGTGACCTATTACATGACCTGTGACGTATTGCATGACCTGTGACCTATTACATGACCTGTGACGTATTGCTTGACCTGTGACCTATTACATGACCTGTGACCTGTTACATGACCTGTGACGTATTGCTTGACCTGTGACCTATTACATGACCTGTGACCTATTACATGACCTGTGACGTATTGCATGACCTGTGACCTATTACATGACCTGTGACGTATTGCATGACCTGTGACCTATTACACAACCTGTGACCTATTACATGACCTGTGACCTATTACATGACCTGTGACGTATTGCATGACCTGTGACCTATTACACGACCTGTGACCTATTTCATGACCTGTGACCTATTACATGACCTGTGACGTATTGCTTGACCTGTGACCTATTACACGACCTGTGACATATTACATGACCTGTGACCTATTACATGACCTGTGACCTATTACATGACATGTGACGTATTGCATGACCTGTGACCTATTACATGACCTGTGACGTATTGCATGACCTGTGACCTATTACATGACGTGTGACGTATTGCTTGACCTGTGACCTATTACATGACCTGTGACCTATTACATGACCTGTGACGTATTGCATGACCTGTGACCTATTACATGACCTGTGACCTATTACATGACCTGTAACGTATTGCATGACCTGTGACCTATTACATGACCTGTGACCTGTATATGACCTGTGACTTATTCCATGACCTGTGACTTATTGCATGACCTGTGTATGACCTGTTATATGACCTGTGACTTATTCTATGACCCGTGACCTGGGACATGACCTGCTGCATGACCTGTGACCTATTATATGACCTGCTGCATGATCTGTGACCTAGTGCGTGACCTGTGACCAATTACATGACCTGCTGCGTGACCTGTGACCTAGTGCATGACCAGTGACCTATTACATGACCCGCTGCATGACCTGACCTTGACACCCTACCGACCACGCACTCTCATTACGGTCATGGAGGCGCGCGCGCGCGCGCCTCCACACGTCCCTCCCACACACTCACTCTGGTCCCCTCCCCCCCAACACACACACACACACACACACACACACACACACACACACACACACACTCTGGTCCCCTCCCCCCCCAACACACACACACACACACATACACACACACACACACACACACACACACACTCACTCTGGTCCCCTCCCCCCCCAACACACACACACACACACACACACACATACACACACACACACACACACACACACACACTCACTCTGGTCCCCTCCCCCCCCAACACACACACACACACACACACACACACACTCTGGTCCCCTCCCCCCCAACACACACACACACACACACACACACACACACACACACACTCACTCACTCTGGTCCCCTCCCCCCCCAACACACACACACACACACACACACACACACTCACTCACTCTGGTCCCCTCCTCCCCCCCCAACACACACACACACACACACACACTCTGGTCCCCTCCCCCCCCAACACACACACACACACACACACACACACACACACACTCACTCACTCACTCTGGTCCCCTCCCCCCCCCAACACACACACACACACACACACACACACACACACACACACACACACACACACACACACTCACTCACTCTGGTCCCCTCCCCCCCCAACACACACACACACACACACACACACACACACACACACACACACACACACACTCTGGTCCCCTCCCCCCCCAACACACACACACACACACACACACACACACACACACACACACACACACACACACACACACTCTGGTCCCCTCCCCCCCCCCCAACACACACACACACACACACACACACACACACACACACACACACACACACACACTCTGGTCCCCTCCCCCCCCAACACACACACACACACACTCGCCATACTTAATACTCTGACGCACTTCACATCCCAGACTCATTGCATATCCACGCACTCACGCCCTCGGTGCACGCACTCAGCACTCAGTTCTCGCACCCACGCACTCAGTACACGCACCCAAACACTCACTGAACGCACCCACGCGCCCAGTCCGCACCCACGCACTCAGTGCGCATACCCACGCACCCAGACCACCCGCCCACACACTCTGAGCGGCTGGAGTGCGTTCGAGAGATGCTATCGTGTGGACCTCATGTGGTGAAGGAAGCAAAGATGGAAGAGAGAAAAGTAAGAGAAAGAAGAGGACGAAGTAAAGAAAGAAATAATTTGATTTATATACCATTATATCGGGTTAGATTTATATGCCATTATATCGGGTTAGATTTATATACCATTATATCGGGTTAGATTTATATACCATTATATCGGGTTAGATTTATATGCCATTATATCGAGTTAGATTTATATACCATTATATCGGGTTAGATTTATATGCCATTATATCGGGTTAGATTTATATACCATTATATCGGGTTAGATTTATATGCCATTATATCGGGTTAGATTTATATACCATTATATCGGGTTAGATTTATATGCCATTATATCGGGTTAGATTTATATACCATTATATCGGGTTAGATTTATATACCATTATATCGGGTTAGATTTATATACCATTATATCGGGTTAGATTTATATGCCATTATATCGAGTAAGATTTATATACCATTATATCGGGTTAGATTTATATGCCATTATATCGGGTTAGATTTATATACCATTATATCGGGTTAGATTTATATGCCATTATATCGGGTTAGATTTATATACCATTATATCGGGTTAGATTTATATGCCATTATATCGGGTTAGATTTATATGCCATTATATCGGGTTAGATTTATATACCATTATATCGGGTTAGATTTATATACCATTATATCGGGTTAGATTTATATACCATCCTATCGGGTTAGATTTATATACCATTATATCGGGTTAGATTTATATACCATTATATCGGGTTAGATTTATATACCATCCTATCGGGTTAGATTTATATACCATTATATCGGGTTAGATTTATATACCATCCTATCGGGTTAGATTTATATACCATCATATCGGGTTAGGTTTATATACCATTATATCGGGTTAGATTTATATACCATTATATCGGGTTAGATTTATATACCATCCTATCGGGTTAGATTTATATACCATTGTATCGGGTTAGATTTATATACCATTATATCGGGTTAGATTTATATGCCATTATATCGGGTTAGATTTATATGCCATTATATCGGGTTAGATTTATATACCATTATATCGGGTTAGATTTATATACCATTATATCGGGTTAGATTTATATACCATTATATCGGGTTAGATTTATATACCATTATATCGGGTTAGGTTTATATACCATTATATCAGGTTAGGTTTATATACCATTATATCGGATTAGATTTATATACCATTATATCGGGTTAGATTTATATACCATCCTATCGGGTTAGATTTATATGCCATTATATCGGGTTAGATTTATATACCATTATATCGGGTTAGATTTATATGCCATTATATCGGGTTAGATTTATATGCCATTATATCGGGTTAGATTTATATACCATTATATCGGGTTAGATTTATATACCATTATATCGGGTTAGATTTATATACCATTATATCGGGTTAGGTTTATATACCATTATATCAGGTTAGGTTTATATACCATTATATCGGATTAGATTTATATACCATTATATCGGGTTAGTGTCACATCTGGTGTGGTTGAGGGGGTGGCCGGGGGGGGGGGGGGGGGAAGGCGGGAAGAAGTACCCAAGACTTGAGGAGGGGGAGAGGGATGTTCTCGAGCCTTGAGGAGGGGGAGGAGGGGGGAAGTACTCGAGTCTTGAAGAGGGGGAGGAGGAGGAGGGTTGAAGAGGAGGAGGAGGGGAAGGGGGAAAGTAGCCGAGCCTTGTGGAAGGGGGAGGGGGGGAGTAGCCGAGCCTTGTGGAAGGGGGAGGGGGGGAAGTAGCCGAGCCTTGTGGAAGGGGAAGGGGGAAAGTAGCCGAGCCTTGTGGAAGGGGGGGAGGGGGAAGTAGCCGAGCCTTGTGGAAGGGGGGGAGGGGGAAGTAGCCGAGCCTTGTGGAAGGGGGAGGGGGGAAGTAGCCGTGCCTTGTGGAAGGCGAAGGGGGAAGTAGCCGAGCCTTGTGGAAGGGGAAGGGGGAAGTAGCCGTGCCTTGTGGAAGGGGAAGGGGGAAGTAGCCGAGCCTTGTGGAAGGGGAAGGGGGAAAGTAGCCGAACCTTGTGGAAGGGGGGGAGGGGGAAGTAGCCGAGCATTGTGGAAGGGGGAGGGGAAGTAGCCGTGCCTTGTGGAAGGGGAAGGGGGAAGTAGCCGTGCCTTGTGGAAGGGGAAGGGGGAAGTAGCCGAGCCTTGTGGAAGGGGGAGGGGGAAGTGGCCGAGCCTTGTGGAAGGGGGAGGGGGAAGTAGCCGTGCCTTGTGGAAGGGGAAGGGGGAAGTAGCCGAGCCTTGTGGAAGGGGAAGGGGGAAGTAGCCGAGCCTTGCGGAAGGGGAAGGGGGAAGTAGCCGAGCCTTGTGGAAGGGGAAGTGGGAAGTTGCCGAGCCTTGTGGAAGGGGAAGGGGAAAGTAGCCGAGCCTTGTGGAAGGGGAAGGGGAAAGTAGCCGAGCCTTGTGGAAGGGGGGGAGGGGAAGTAGCCAAGCCTTGTGGAAGGGGGGTAGGGGGAAGTAGCCGAGCCTTGTGGAAGGGGGGAGGGGGAAGTAGCCGAACCTTGTGGAAGGGGAAGGGGGAAATAGCCGAGCCTTGTGGAAGGGGGAGGGGGAAGTAGCCGAGCCTTGTGGAAGGGGGAGGGGGGGAAGTAGCCGAGCCTTGTGGAAGGGGGAGGGGGGGAAGTAGCCGAGCCTTGTGGAAGGGGAAGGGGGAAGTAGCCGAGCCTTGTGGAAGGGGAAGGGGGAAGTAGCCGAGCCTTGTGGAAGGGGAAGGGGGAAGTAGCCGAGCCTTGTGGAAGGGGAAGGGGGAAGTAGCCGTGCCTTGTGGAAGGGGAAGGGGGAAGTAGCCGAGCCTTGTGGAAGGGGGAGGGGGAAGTAGCCGAGCCTTGTGGAAGGGGGAGGGGGAAGTAGCCGTGCCTTGTGGAAGGGGAGGGGGGAAGTAGCCGAGCCTTGTGGAAGGGGAAGGGGGAAGTAGCCGAGCCTTGCGGAAGGGGAAGGGGGAAGTAGCCGAGCCTTGTGGAAGGGGAAGTGGGAAGTAGCCGAGCCTTGTGGAAGGGGAAGGGGGAAAGTAGCCGAGCCTTGTGGAAGGGGAAGGGGAAAGTAGCCGAGCCTTGTGGAAGGGGAAGGGGAAAGTAGCGGAGCCTTGTGGAAGGGGGGGAGGGGAAGTAGCCGAGCCTTGTGGAAGGGGGGGGAGGGGGAAGTAGCCGAGCCTTGTGGAAGGGGGGAGGGGGAAGTAGCCGAACCTTGTGGAAGGGGGAAGGAGGAAATAGCCGAGCCTTGTGGAAGGGGGAGGGGGAAGTAGCCGAGCCTTGTGGAAGGGGGGAGGGGGTGAAGTAGCCGAGCCTTGTGGAAGGGGGAGGGGGGGAAGTAGCCGAGCCTTGTGGAAGGGGGAGGGGGGGAAGTAGCCGAGCCTTGTGGAAGGGGAAGGGGGAAGTAGCCGAGCCTTGAGGAGGGGGAGGGGGAAGTACCCGCGCCTTGAGGAAGGGGGAGGGGGAAAGTACCCAAGCCTTGAGGAGGGGGGAGGGGGAAAGTACCCAAGCCTTGAGGAGGGGGGAGGTGGGTGGATGGCTGTTGTCTGGCGTAGCCATCATGCAGGAAGTGACACACACACACACACACACACACACACACACACACACACACACGAGCCTCCGTGGTGTGGTGGTCAACGTTCCTGCACGGGGCCAGCCCGGGTCTTACATGGGTTCGAATCCTAGGCGGTGGCAGGAGGCCCACACCCAACCCAGGTGGTTCTTCTTCCCCCCCCCCCCCCCTCGGGATGGGTCCAGTAGGGGGAGGTGGGGTGAGGGGGGTGTATACATACATAAGAGTAAAGACAATACATGTATACAAAGACATGATACATATATACATATATGATACTTATACAAAGACATGATACATATATACATATATGATACATATACAAAGACATGATACATATATACATATATAATACATATACAAAGACATGATACATATATACATATATGATACATATACAAAGACATGATACATATATACAGATATAATACACATAAAAAGACATTATACATATATGCAAAGACATAATACATATATACAGACATAATACGTATACAAAGATATGATACATATATACAGATATAATACATATACAAAGACATGATACATATATACATATATGATACATATACAAAGACATGATACATATATACATATATGATACATATACAAAGACATGATACATATATACATATATAATACATATACAAAGACATGATACATATATACATATATGATACATATACAAAGACATGATACATATATACAGATATAATACATATACAAAGACATTATACATATATGCAAAGACATAATACATATATACAGACATAATACGTATACAAAGATATGATACATATATACAGATATAATACATATACAAAAACATTATACATATATGCAAAGACATAATACATATATACAGACATAATACGTATACAAAGATATGATACATATATACAGATATAATACATATACAAAGACATTATACATATATGCAAAGACATAATACATATATACAGACATAATACGTATACAAAGATATGATACATATATACAGATATAATACATTTACAAAGACATGATACATATATACAGATATAATACATATACAAAGACATGATACATATATACAGATATAATACATATACAAAGACATGATACATATATACAGATATAATACATATACAAAGACATTATACATATATGCAAAGACATAATACATATATACAGACATAATACGTATACAAAGATATGATACATATATACAGATATAATACATATACAAAGACATGATACATATATACAGATATAATACATATACAAAGACATGATACATATATACAGATATAATACATATACAAAGACATGATACATATATACAGATATAATACATATACAAAGACATGATACATATATACAGATATAATACATATACAAAGACATGATACATTTATACAAAGACATGATACATATATGCAAAGACATGATGCATATATACAAAGACATGATTCATATATACAAAGACATAATACATATACAAAGACATAATACATATATACAAAGACATAATACATATATACAAAGACATGATACATATATACAAAGACATAATACATATATACAAAGACATAATACATATAAACAAAGACATGAGAAATATACAAAGATATGATGCATATATACAAAGACATAATACATATATACAGACATAATACATATATACAGAGACATAATACATATATACATAGACATAATACATACATACAAAGACATGATACATATATACATAGTACACATACAAAAACATGATACATATATACAAAGACAATACATATATACAGAGGCATAATACATATATACAGAGGCATGATACATATATACAGAGGCATGATACATATATACTCAGACATAATACATATATCCACAAGGTTAAGAGACGGGACAACACAAGTGTAGAACTCTCCCACTGTAACACATATATGGTAATTACATAATCACACACACACACACACACACACACACACACACTCACGAACTCACAATGCCAGAGAGAGAGAGAGAGAGAGAATCTCGCTGAGCGATCTAGCAAGACGTACATTGTGATGGTCTGGCTCGCACAACACCCTTGTGTACTGTGTGTGTGTGTGTGTGTGTGTGTGTGTCGTCTGCTGTACACATCCCCACCCGCGCCCCTTACAGGAGGAGGGGAGTGTGGAATGCATCATCTCCCCCCCCCCACCCCCCGGGGGGACACCCCCCCTTGCTGGGGACAGTCAACTTCAGCGACCTGTAACACATTTGAGGTGTAAGATACACCTGCGTTCTGTAAGATACACTTGCGTTCTGTAAGATACACCTGCGATCTGTAAGATACACTTGCGTTCTGTAAGATACACCTGCGTTCTGTAAGATACACTTGCGTTCTGTAAGATACACCTGCGATCTGTAAGATACACCTGCGCTCTGTAAGATACACCTGCGCTCTGTAAGATACACCTGCGCTCTATAAGATACACCTGCGCTCTGTAAGATACACCTGCGTTCTGTAAGATACACCTGCGATCTGTAAGATACACTTGCGTTCTGTAAGATACACCTGCGTTCTGTAAGATACACTTGCGTTCTGTAAGATACACCTGCGATCTGTAAGATACACCTGCGCTCTGTAAGATACACCTGCGCTCTGTAAGATACACCTGCGCTCTGTAAGATACACCTGCGTTCTGTAAGATACACTTGCGTTCTGTAAGATACACCTGCGATCTGTAAGATACACCTGCGCTCTGTAAGATACACTTGCGTTCTGTAAGATACACCTGCGATCTGTAAGATACACCTGCGCTCTGTAAGATACACCTGCGCTCTGTAAGATACACCTGCGCTCTGTAAGATACACCTGCGTTCTGTAAGATACACCTGCAATCTGTAAGATACACTTGCGTTCTGTAAGATACACCTGCGATCTGTAAGATACACCTGCGCTCTGTAAGATACACCTGCGCTCTGTAAGATACACCTGCACTCTGTAAGATACACCTGCGATCTGTAAGATACACCTGCGCTCTGTAAGATACACATGCGCTCTGTAAGATACACCTGCGCTCTGTAAGATACACCTGCGTTCTGTAAGATACACTTGCGTTCTGTAAGATACACCTGCGATCTGTAAGATACACCTGCGTTCTGTAAGATACACCTGCGCTCTGTAAGATACACCAGCGTTCTGTCAGATACACCTGCGATCTGTAAGATACACCTGTGATCTGTAAGATACACCTGCGTTCTGTAAGATACACCTGCGCTCTGTAAGATACACCTGTGTTCTGTAAGATACACCAGCGTTCTGTACGATACACCTGTGTTCTGTAAGATACACCTGCGTTCTGTAAGATACACCTGCGCTCTGTAAGATACACCTGCGTTATGTAAGATACACCTCCTCCTCCTCCTCCTCCACCTCCACCTCCTCCTCCTCCTCCTCCTCCACCTCCACCTCCACCTCAACCTCCTCCTCCTCCTCCTCCTCCTCCACCACCTCAACCTCCACCTCCTCCTCCTCCACCTCCTCCTCCTCCTCCTCCTCCTCCTCCTCCTCCTCCACCTCAACCTCCTCCTCCTCCTCCTCCTCCTCCTCCTCCTCCTCCTCCTCCACCACCTCAACCTCCACCTCCACCTCCTCCTCCTCCTCCTCCTCCTCCTCCTCCTCCTCCTCCTCCTCCTCCACCACCTCAACCTCCACCTCCTCCTCCTCCACCTCCTCCTCCTCCTCCTCCTCCTCCTCCTCCTCCTCCTCCTCCATGGTCATCAGAGCCCGTGTATCGTCGCCCCGTACATACTGTGTTGAGGGAGCTGGGAAGTGAAGACGTAACAGCTGGTGACACACAGCTGGTTAGCTGGTTATGTGAAGGCGTTAACAGCTGGTGACACAGCTGGTTAGCTGGTTATGCGGAAGCCAGTGAGAGACAGAATGAGGTTAACGTACAATTTACGTCATTCGTAACGTCAGACGCGTTGTATAGCGTAAGATCGTAACGTCCGTTAACTGTATAATACAAGATGGTAACGTCCGTTAACTGTATAATACAAGATCGTAACGTTCGTTAACTGTATAATACAAGATGGTAACGTTCGTTAACTGTATAATACAAGATCGTAACGTACGTTAACTGTATAATACAAGATCGTAACGTACGTTAACTGTATAATACAAGATGGTAACGTCCGTTAACTGTATAATACAAGATCGTAACGTTCGTTAACTGTATAATACAAGATGGTAACGTTCGTTAACTGTATAATACAAGATCGTAACGTACGTTAACTGTATAATACAAGATCGTAACGTACGTTAACTGTATAATACAAGATCGTAACGTACGTTAACTGTATAATACAAGATCGTAACGTACGTTAACTGTATAATACAAGATCGTAACGTACGTTAACTGTATAATACAAGATCGTAACGTACGTTAACTGTATAATACAAGATGGTAACGTTCGTTAATTGTATAATACAAGATCGTAACGTTCGTTAACTGTATAATACAAGATCGTAACGTACGTTAACTGTAAGATACAAGATCGTAACATACGTTAACTGTATGATACAAGATGGTAACGTTCGTTAATTGTATAATACAAGATCGTAACGTACGTTAATTGTATAATACAAGATCGTAACGTACGTTAACTGTATAATACAAGATCGTAACGTACGTTAACTGTATAATACAAGATGGTAACGTTGGATAACTATACAGCGTTATAACACATCATGTGTTAGGTATACATTGTATAGCATACATACAGCATTGTATAGCATACAGCATTGTATAGCATACAGCATTGTATAGCATACATACAGCATTGTATAGCATACAGCATTGTATAGTATTGTATAGCATACAATCTAGCATTGTTTAGCATACAGGATTGTATAGCATGCAGTCTAACATTATATAGCATACAGCATTGTATAGCATGCAGTCTAACATTGTATAACATACAGCATTGTATAGCATACAGTCTAGCATTGTTTAGCATACAGCATTGTATAGCATACAGTCTAGCATTGTATAGCATACAGCATTGTATAGCATACAGTCTAGCATTGTTTAGCATACAGGATTGTATAGCATGCAGTCTAACATTGTATAGCATACAGCATTGTATAGTATGCAGTCTAACATTGTATAACATACAGCATTGTATAGCATACAGTCTAGCATTGTATAGCATACAGCATTGTATAGCATACAGTCTAGCATTGTATAGCATACAGCATTGTATAGCATACAGTATAGCAATACAGAGGATACTCATGGCATATTACATGCAAGGTCTGTGAAATGTATAGGATACAGCGTGGTACAGGTAGCGTTACAGGAGACGCGTTACATAATTCTGTCTCCCAGGGTTGTCTCATTACAGCGTGGTACAGGCAGCGTTACAGGAGACGCGTTACATAATGCTGTCTCCCAGGGTTGTCTCATTACAGCGTGGTACAGGTAGCGTTACAGGAGACGCGTTACATAATGCTGTCTCCCAGGGCTGTCTCATTACAGCGTGGTACAGGTAGCGTTACAGGAGACGCGTTACATAATGCTGTCGCCCAGGGCTGTCTCATTACAGCGTGGTACAGGTAGCGTTACAGGAGACGCGTTACATAATGCTGTCTCCCAGGGCTGTCTCATTACAGCGTGGTACAGGCAGCGTTACAGGAGACGCGTTACATAATGCTGTCGCCCAGGGCTGTCTCATTACAGCGTGGTACAGGTAGCGTTACAGGAGACGCGTTACATAATGCTGTCTCCCAGGGCTGTCTCATTACAGCGTGGTACAGGCAGCGTTACAGGAGACGCGTTACATAATGCTGTCTCCCAGGGCTGTCTCATTACAGCGTGGTACAGGTAGCGTTACAGGAGACGCGTTACATAATGCTGTCGCCCAGGGCTGTCTCATTACAGCGTGGTACAGGTAGCGTTACAGGAGACGCGTTACATAATGCTGTCTCCCAGGGCTGTCTCATTACAGCGTGGTACAGGTAGCGTTACAGGAGACGCGTTACATAATGCTGTCGCCCAGGGCTGTCTCATTACAGCGTGGTACAGGTAGCGTTACAGGAGACGCGTTACATAATGCTGTCTCCCAGGGCTGTCTCATTACAGCGTGGTACAGGTAGCGTTACAGGAGACGCGTTACATAATGCTGTCGCCCAGGGCTGTCTCATTACAGCGTGGTACAGGCAGCGTTACAGGAGACGCGTTACATAATGCTGTCTCCCAGGGCTGTCTCATTACAGCGTGGTACAGGTAGCGTTACAGGAGACGCGTTACATAATGCTGTCGCCCAGGGCTGTCTCATTACAGCGTGGTACAGGCAGCGTTACAGGAGACGCGTTACATAATGCTGTCTCCCAGGGTTGTCTCATTACAGCGTGGTACAGGTAGCGTTACAGGAGACGCGTTACATAATGCTGTCGCCCAGGGTTGTCTCATTACAGCGTGGTACAGGTAGCGTTACAGGAGACGCGTTACATAATGCTGTCGCCCAGGGCTGTCTCATTACAGCGTGGTACAGGCAGCGTAATACCAGGTCGTATTACATGACCTGGTCCTGGCTGTAATACATGACCTGGTCCTGGTTGTAATACATGACCTGGTCCTGGTGGTAATACATGACCTGGTACTGGTGGTAATACATGACCTGGTCCTGGCTGTAATACATGACCTGGTCCTGGCGGTAATACATGACCTGGTCCTGGTGGTAATACATGACCTGGTCCTGGCGGTAATACATGGACCTTGTCCTGGTGGTAATACATGGACCTTGTCCTGGTGGTAATACATGACCTGGTCCTGGTTGTAATACATGATCTAATCCTGGGTGTAATACATGATCTAGTCCTAGTTGTAATACATGACCTGGTCCTGGTGGTAATACATGACCTGGTCCTGGTTGTAATACATGATCTAATCCTGGGTGTAATACATGATCTAGTCCTAGTTGTAATACATGACCTGGTCCTGGTGGTAATACATGACCTGGTCCTGGTGGTAATACATGACCTGGTACTGGTGGTAATACATGACCTGGTCCTGGTGGTAATACATGACCTGGTCCTGGTGGTAATACATGACCTGGTACTGGTGGTAATACATGACCTGGTCCTGGTGGTAATACATGACCTGGTACTGGTGGTAATACATGACCTGGTCCTGGTGGTAATACATGACCTGGTCCTGGTGGTAATACATGACCTGGTACTGGTGGTAATACATGACCTGGTCCTGGTGGTAATACATGACCTGGTCCTGGTGGTAATACATGACCTGGTACTGGTGGTAATACATGACCTGGTTACGGTTGTAATACATGACCTGGTGCTGGTTGTAATACATGACCTGGTGCTGGTTATAATACATGACCTGGTCCTGGTGTTAATACATGACCTGGTAACTGGTCGTAATACATGACCTGGTCCTAGTGGTAATACATGACCTGGTCCTGGTGGTAATACATGACCTGGTGCTGGTTGTAATACATGACCTGGTCCTAGTGGTAATACATGACCTGGTCCTGGTGGTAATACATGACCTGGTCCTGTGGTAATACATGCCTGCTCCTGGTGGTAATACATGACCTGGTGCCTGGTCGTAATACATGACCTGTCTGGTGGTAATAATGACCTGGTACCTGGGTACTGAGTCGTAATACATGACCTGTCCTGGTGGATAATCATGACCCTGTTTATACTGGTGTAATACATGACCTGGTCCTGGTGTAATACATGACCTGGTACTGGTGTATACATGACCTGGTCTGGTTGGTAATACATGACCTGGTCCTGGTGTAATACATGACCTGGTACTGGTGGTAATACAATGACCTGGTCCTGGTGGTAATACATGACCTGATCGCTGGTTGTAATAATGACCTGGTCTGGTGGTAAAACATGACTGGTCCTGGTGGTAATAACATGAACCTGGTCCTGGTGGTAAGTACATGACTGGTCTGGTGGTAATACATGACCTTGGTCCTGGTTGTAATACATGACCTGGTACTGGTGGTAATACATGACCTGGTCTGGTGGTAATACATGACCGATAACTGTTGTAATACATGACGCTGGTCCTGGGTGGTAATACATGACCCTGGTCTGGTGGGAATACATGACCTGGTCCTGGGGGAATACATGCCCTGGCCCTGGTGGTAATACATGCCCTGGTACTGGTCGTAATAATGCCCCTGGTACTGGTGGTAAACGACCTGGTCCTTTTGGGTAATAAACTGGTACGGTTGTATACATGACCTGGATGGTTGTGATACAGACCTGGCCTGGTGGTAATACATGACCTGGCCCTTTGTGGTAATACTGCCGGGTATTGGTGGTTACAGCCTGGTCCTGGTGGTAATACGACCGGGTCCGGTTGTAATAATGACTGGTCCTGGTGGTAATTACATGACTTGGTCCGGGTTTGGTATGCATAAACCTGGTCCTGGTTGTAATACATGACCTGGTCCTGGTGGTAATACATGACCTGGTACAGTTTTTGTGGTGTTCCATACCGGTGTCTCGTCGTCCTGACGTCACATATGTGTTCGTCATACATGTGAGTAAGGGAGATGTTAGCATTGTTATAAGCTGCCATGAGTAGGAGGCAGGATCGGCGGAAGGGACTGCTTCGTGGGAACAACCACCACCCGAGAGTGTTTCCGTGTTGGGGCATGAGTGGAGAGAGAGAGAGAGAGAGAGAGAGAGAGAGAGAGAGAGAGAGAGAGAGAGAGAGAGAGAGAGAGGAGAGAGAGGTGGGGTAATTGACCCCCAGTTAGTGGTGTACATCACCAGGAAATGGCTGGCTGTTGCCCGCTCGTTAAGGGGATGAGGAAAGGGGAAGGGGAGGGGAAGGGGGTGAGGGGAATGGGAAATGGGTAATGGGTGGGGGGTGGGGGTAGTGGGTAAAGGAATGGGTTAAATGAGATGGGAGAGGAAGTCCACAGGTGGGTGGAAGGGGTGAATGGGAGGGGAAGGAAGGAGAGAGAGAGAGAGAGAGAGAGAGAGAGAGAGAGGAGAGAGAGAGAGAGGAGAGTTAGCTCCAATGGCGTTGCGTTTTCTTCCATTCTCGTCGAACTCTTGAAAATTTTTCTCCCCCACATCTCTCTATCCTCGTCTATGTACGAACCCCCCCCCCCTCTTTTTTGATCCAAAGGGGTCAGGTCAAAGGTCAAATGGCCTCAGAGGCCAAGGGTCATCAAGGGGGGGGGGGGGGGGCGTAGCCATTTCAAGTGTGGGTTAAGCCTATTGACGCCTAGCGTTTGGGGGTTTTTATCTCCCGTTTTCTATTTATGTAAACATTACTCTGTTTAATCTGGGCATTGGGAGGCCTACCCAGGGTGCAGGCACCAGGCCGGGGCCCGCTACCCAGTGCCTAGGCAACCAGCTGCCCGGCTCTCTCGTCAGTTCCGGCTACCAGCTGCCAGGCTACCAGCTGCCAGGCACTCCTGCTCCAGCCAGTTCCCAGCTGCCAGGCTACAGCTGCCAGGCCTACCACAGCTCCAGGCCAGCTACACTGCCAGGCCCCCAGTGCCAGGCTACCCGCTGCCAGGCACCACGCCGGCCTTCCCCGCTGCCCCGGGCCCCACCAGCTGCCAGGCACACTCCCTCGCGGGCTCACCGACCAGCGCCAGGGGTACCCCGCTGCCCCGCCTCCCCGCTGCCAGGCGACCAGCTCCAGGCCTACCAGGTTTCCAGCTACCACTGCCAGGGCCTACCAGCTTGCCCCGCGACCCAGCTGCCAGGGGTACCAGCTGCCAGGCTACCACTGCCAGCCTCAGCTGCCGGGGACCAGCTGGGCCCGCCCACCAGTGCCAGGTCGCGCTTTCACTGCCCCGGCTACAAACGCCAAGGGCTACAAGCTTTCCGGCCCCACCACTCGCCACGGGCAACCAGTGCCCCGGCTACCACTGCCAGGCCAACCCCGCTTCCAGGGCTGCATCCAGCTGCCAAAAGGCCCACCACTACTGCCAGGGGACACGCGCCCAGGCCGCCCCACCCAGCTCCAGGCCTTCCGCTCCAGGCACCCGCTGCCAGGCTACCAGCTGCCAGGCCTACCAGCTGCCAGGCCTACCAGCTGCCAGGCTACCAGCTGCCAGCTCGCCAGACCGCCCAGGCCTACCCCAGCCTCCAGGCCCTACCCGCGGCCCAGGCAGCTACCATGCTGCCACGGCGGACAGCTGCCGGGCCCGCTACCACTGGGCCTACCAGCTGCCAGGCGGACCACTGCCAGGGCCCACCAGCTGCCAGCCCTTTCCAGCTGCAGGGGACCAGCCCGCAAAGGGCCACCAGCTGCCCAGGCCCACCAGCTGCCAGGCCTACTCCAGCGGCCAGGCTGCCAGCTGCCAGGGCTACAGCTGCCCGTGGGCCTACCCGCTGCCCCGGCGAGCCAGCGTGCAGGGCCTACCAGCTGCCAGGCCCAAGCCTGCCGGCCAAACCAGCGCCGGCGACACCAGCGTGCCAGGCCACCAGGCTGGCCCGGGTGCCTACCGCTGCAGGCTACCGCTGCCAGGTTTACAGTGGCAGCTGGCTCAGGCTGCCCCTACCGCTGCACCCCTGAAGCTCCAGGGCCTACAGTTCGCAGGTTCTAAGCTGCCAACCTCAGCTGATGGGACCCTGCGCAGGGTCCCCACCAGCTGCCAGGCCTACCGGCAGGCTACCAGACTGAGGTACAAGCTTTCCAGGCTACCAGGCTCAGGCCTTATCCAGCGCCACGCCAGGCCTAAGCTGCCAGGCCTGCAGCTCCAGCCTACCAGCTGCCAGGCGACCAGGCTAGCCTACGCTGCCAGGTCCTACCACTGCACTAAGCTGCAGGGCCTAAGGCCAGGCTGTTACGCGCTGGCAGGCCCATACCCAAGTGAAAAATGAAATAGCTTTCATACCCTCCCTTCATACATACACACCCCTTTCATGTTGAAAGGATCACAATTTTGCGCGTGATCAAGTTATATATTCCTTTAGAGTCACCGGGGGAAATGAACACGATAAGTTTTTCCCAAATGCACTTTGTTTTCATAATCACATATCAGGAGAGACACAAAGAAGAAATATAACAGTCTTGGACAATCACATGTTTACCAAATGGGCGTTCCCAGCTTGTCTTCTTCATGGATATCAACTGACTGTTATATTTCTCTCTTGTGTCTCCCCTGATGATGTGATTATGACACGAAAGTGCACTTGGGGAACTTATTGTGTTTCCCCGTGGACTCATAGGAACATACATACATGCACATCTATCCATACATACATACATACATACATACATACATACATACATAGATGCATACACACATACATACATTCATACATACATACATACATACATACATACATACATACATACATACATACATTATTATTATTATTATTATTATTATTATTATTATTATTATTATTATTATTATTATTATTATTAAGATTGACCAAGAGGATATATGTGTCGGAGGTGGAAGGAACGAGGAGAAGTGGGAGACCAAATTGGAGGTGGAAAGATGGAGTGAAAAAGATTTTGTGTGATCGGGGCCTGAACATGCAGGAGGGTGAAAGGAGGGCAAGGAATAGAGTGAATTGGAACGATGTGATATACTGGGGTCGACGTGCTGTCAGTGGATTGAACCAGGACATGTGAAGCGTCTGGGGTAAACCATGGAAAGTTTTGTGGGGCCTGGATGTGGAAAGGGAGCTGTGGTTTCGGTGCATTATTACATGACAGCTAGAGACTGAATGTGAACAAATGTGGCCTTTGTTGTCTTTTCTTAGCGCTACCTCGCGCACATGCGGGGGGGGGGGGAGGTGGGTGCCATTTCATGTGTGGCGAGGTGGCGACGGGAATGGATAAAGGCAGCAAGTATGAATTATGCACATGTGTATATATGTATATGTCTGTGTGTGTATATATATGTGTACATTGAGATGTATAGGTATGTATATGTGCGTGTGTGGACGTGTATGTATATACATGTGTATGTGGGTGGGTTGGACCATTCTTTCGTCTGTTTCCTTGCGCTACCTCGCTAACGCGGGAGACAGCGACAAAGTATACTAAATAGATATAGATAGATAACCTCCTAGAATATATAGAGTCTGGAGTATAACCAATAGGGCAGTCTAGAGTATAACCAGTATGACGAGAGTATAGCCAGGAGTATAACCATCAGTATAACCAGGAGTATGACGAGAGTATAGCCAGGAGTATAACCACTGTTATAACTAGGAGTATAACCAAGATGATAGTCATGAGTATGACCGAGAGTATAGCCAGGAGTATAACCAAGAGTACGACCAAGTGTATAGCCGTGTGTATAACCAAGAGTATATAACCAGCACTGTAGCCGTGAGTATAACCAAGAGTATATAACTAGAAGTATAACCGTGAGTATATAACCATGATTATAACCTTGAGTATAACCAAGAGTATATAATCGTGAGTATAACCAAGAGTATATGACAGAGTATAACCGTGAGTATATAACCGTGATTATAATCGTGAGTATAAGCAAGAGTATATAGCCGTGAGTATAACCAAGAGTATATAACGGTGAGTATAACCAAAAATATATAATCGTGAGTATAACCGTGAGTATAACCAAGAGTATATAACCGTGAGTATAACAATGAGTATAACCAAGAGTATATAACCGTGATTATAACGAAGAGTATTTAACCAGGAGTATAACCGTGAGTATATAACCGTGAGTATAACGGTGAGTATAACCGTGAGTATAACCGTGAATATAACCATGAGTATAACCGTGAGTATAACCATGAGTATAACCATGAGTATAACCGTGAGTATAACCATGAGTATAACCGTGAGTATAACCGTGAGTATAACCATGAGTATAACCGTGAGTATAACCGTGAGTATAACCATGAGTATAACCGTGAGTATAACCATGAGTATAACCATGAGTATAACCGTGAGTATAACCATGAGTATAACCGTGAGTATAACCGTGAGTATAACCATGAGTATAACCGTGAGTATAACCGTGAGTATAACCATGAGTATAACCATGAGTATAACCGTGAGTATAACCATGAGTATAACCGTGAGTATAACCATGAGTATAACCGTGAGTATAACCGTGAGTATAACCGTGAGTATAACCGTGAATATAACCATGAGTATAACCGTGAGTATAACCATGAGTATAACCATGAGTATAACCGTGAGTATAACCGTGAGTATAACGTAGTGGAACAGTACAAGCGGACATGGTATATATCATCGGTGGTCAGGCTAGGTAGGTCCGGGGTTAGATGTGGTCCGTGTGGTGGGTGGGTGGGTGTGGTGGTGGTCCGTGTGGTGGGTGGGTGGGTGTGGTGGTGGTCCGTGTGTACATAACCCCGCCCGGGCCATCCGTACCACCAGTGGTGGTCCTCACCAATGGTGGTCTTCCTAATCTCCGGATGTCGCTCATGAACCTTCACTGACCACCCCTCTCTCACACACCCCCTTTGTTGCTATGGTTGGTCCGAGCTCAGTGCCTGTGTGTGTGTGGGGGGTGGGGGGGGTAAGATAGCGGGAGAGCTGGTGGTCCGTGCGTGAGGACAGTACGTACGTGGGGAGGACAGACAGCAGGAGAGCTGGTGGTCCGTGCGTGAGGACACTAAGTACGTGGGGAGGACAGATAACAGGAAGAGCTGATGGTCCGAAACAAGGTTATGTACGTGAGGCCCGTACGTACGTACGTGGGAAGGACAGATAAGAAGAGATATGATGATCAATGGCGGGTTTACCTGTGGTCTGAATCTTATATTGTGGTAAGAATAGGATAATATAGTCACCCTCCCCACCTTGCCCTCTGGCTCAACTGTCGCAACACTGTGGAAGACAATGATCATGGAGTCCAAAGAAGCCCTTGTGCTTTGGTGGTGATGATTATCATCATCTACCGCACTTGGAATGACCCCCCCCCCCCGTTCTCTCCCTCCACAAGAGTGAGAGGGGGGGCTTCGGGCCACAACACCCCCCCCCCCCAAACAGTTGACCTAAAGTGTATGTCCCTCCCCCTACACACCACACTGCCCCCCCTACACACCACACTGCTGCCCGCCCCCCTACACACCACACTACTGCCCCCTATGAACCCAGAAGGAACATGGTGCACGAACTCCGAGGGGACACGGTCCACCGATCACCATAATATGTCTCATTTTCTTTTTTCTTTTTTTCCATTCCTGTTTTGTTCTTTATATTGTGTTGTGTTATATATAATCAGTTTGGAAGATTAGGTAGTGTTTCGTATAGCCGAAAAGTGTCATGGGTTTCAAAAATGTGGTGGAAAATGAACACAAGACGGAATGTAGGACATTTGGGTCACACTTTATGTGATGAAGCAACACACCTACACACACACACACACACACACACACACACACACACCTGGCTCAGGCTGTGTGTGTGTGTGTGTGTGTGTGTGTGTGTATAACCACGAGAAAAATGAAACACATTAAGTTCCCAGGTGCACTTTCGGGTCATGATCACATCGACAGAGGAGATACAAGAATGAGATAGAAGACGTAGCTAAGATCGAGCGATAGACAGACAGATAGATACATAGATAGACAGATAGATAGATAGATAGATAGATAGATAGATGAATCGATAGACAATATGTCTTGTAGTTAAGGGGGTGGGGGGGGGGGGAACGGAGGGAAATTGCGTGATACAAACCCCTGATTTCCCTTTTAGGATCAGGTCAGTGTATACTCTGGCATGGTGACTACAGGGGGGCGGGAGCAAGAGGGCTGGCTGGAAACCCTCCCCTTCTTGTATTTCAATGTCTTGAAGAGGACACAGAAGAGGAGCCAAGTGCAAGTCCTCTTTTTCCTCCCAAAAGGCTCAGGTTGGGGTGTCTAAATGTGTGCGGATGTCACCAAGATGAGTGGAGGTCGGTCTGCAGCAGGGGGTGTGTGATGTCCCCATGGCAGTTTAATTTGTTTATGGATGAGGTGGTTAGGGAGATGAAAGCAAGAGTTTTGGTGAGAGGAGGCGAGTATGGTCTGTAAGGGATGAGAGGGCCTGGGAAGTGAGTCAGTTGTTGTTTGCTGATGATGTAGCACTGGTGGCAAGTTAGAGTGAGAAACTGCAGAAGCTGGTGACTGAGTTTGGAAAAGTGTGTGAAAGAAGAAAGCTGAGAGTAAATGGGAATAAGAGCAAGGTTATTAGGTACAGTAGGGTTGAGGGTCAAGTCAATTGGGAGGTAAGTTTGAATGGAGAAAAAATTGGAGTAAGTATGAAGTATGAATATGTACATGTGTATATATGTATATGTCTGTGTATGTATATGTATGTATACATTGAGATGTATAGGTATGTATATGTGCGTGTGTGGACGTGTATGTATATACATGTGTATGTGGGAGGGTTGGTGCCATTCTTTCGTCTGTTTCCTTGCGCTACCTCGCTGACGCGGGAGACAGCGATTAAGTATATCACAAAAATATAAAAAACGTATAAATGAATTATTATTGAAAACTTCGTTATCATGTTTCTGTGCGACCGTATCTCCTTATTATCATTGACCGTATTTCCTTATCATTATTGACCATATTTCCTTATCATTATTGACCGTATTTCCTTATCATTATTGACCGTATTTCCTTATCATTATTGACCGTATTTTCTTATCATTATTGACCGTATTTCCTTATCATTATTGACCGTATTTCCTTATTATAATTGACTGTATTTCCTTATCATTATTGACCGTATTTCCTTATCATTATTGACCGTATTTCCTTATTATTATTGACCGTATTTCCTTATCATTATTGACCGTATTTCCTTATCATTATTGACCGTATTTCCTTATCATTATTGACCGTATTTCCTTATTATTATTGACCGTATTTCCTTATCATTATTGACCGTATTTCCTTATCATTATTGACCGTATTTCCTTATCATTATTGACCGTATTTCCTTATCATTATTGACCGTATTTCCTTATCATTATTAACCGTATTTCCTTATCATTATTGACCGTATTTCCTTATTATTATTGACCGTATTTCCTTATCATTATTGACCGTATTTCCTTATCATTATTGACCGTATTTCCTCATTATTATTGACCGTATTTCCTTATTATTATTGACCGTATTTCCTTATTATTGATTTTTGTTTGATGAATTTATACAGTTGTTTGTGGCCTGGCTCCCTCCCTCCATCCCTCCCTCCCTCGTGTTGGCCTGGCTCCCTCCCTCCATCCCTCCCTCCCTCGTGTTGGCCTGGCTCCCTCCCTTCTTCCCTCCCTCGTGTTGGCCTGGCTCCCTCCCTCCTTCCCTCCCTCGTGTTGACCTGGCTCCCTCCCTCCCTTCCTCCCTCGTGTTGGCCTGGCTCCCTCCCTCCCTCCCTCCCTCTTGTTGGCGTGACTCCCTCTCTCCCTCCCTCCCTCGTGTTGGCCTGGCTCCCTCCCTCCCTCCCTCCCTCGTGTTGGCCTGGCTCCCTCCCTCCCTCCCTCGTGTTGGCCTGGTTCCCACCCTCCCTCGTGTTGGCCTGGCTCCCTCCCTCCCTCGTGTTGGCCTGGCTCCCTCCCTCCTTCCCTCCCTCGTGTTGACCTGGCTCCCTCCCTCCCTTCCTCCCTCGTGTTGGCCTGGCTCCCTCCCTCCCTCCCTCCCTCTTGTTGGCGTGACTCCCTCTCTCCCTCCCTCCCTCGTGTTGGCCTGGCTCCCTCCCTCCCTCCCTCCCTCGTGTTGGCCTGGCTCCCTCCCTCCCTCCCTCCCTCGTGTTGGCCTGGCTCGTTCCCTCCCTCCCTCGTGTTGGCCTAGCTCACTCCCTCCCTCCCTCGTGTGTGGCCTGGCTCCCTCACTCCCTCCCTCCCTCCCTCGTGTTGGCCTGGCTCGCTCCCTACCTCCCTCCCTCGTGTTAGCCTGGCTCGCTCCCTCCCTCCCTCGTGTTGGCCTGGCTCACTCCCTCCCTCCCTCCCTCGTGTTAGCCTGGCTCGCTCCCTTCCTCCCTCGTGTTGGCCTGGCTCCCTCCCTCCCTTCCTCCCTCGTGTTAACCTGGCTCGCTCCCTCCCTCCCTCGTGTTGGCCTGGCTCGCTCCCTCCCTGCCTCGTGTATGGCCTGGCTCGCTCCCTCCCTCCCTCGTGTTGGCCTGGCTCACTCCCTCCCTCCCTCCCTCCCTCGTGTTAGCCTGGCTCGCTCCCTCCCTTCCTCCCTCGTGTTGGCCTGGTTCGCTCCCTCCCTCCCTGCCTCGTGTATGGCCTGGCTCGCTCCCTCCCTCCCTCGTGTTGGCCTGGCTCACTCCCTCCCTCCCTCCCTCCCTCGTGTTAGCCTGGCTCGCTCCCTTCCTCCCTCGTGTTGGCCTGGCTCCCTCCCTCCCTTCCTCCCTCGTGTTAGCCTGGCTCGCTCCCTCCCTTCCTCCCTCGTGTTGGCCTGGCTCGCCCCCTCCCTCCCTCGTGTTAGCCTGGCTCACTCCCTCCCTCCCTCGTGTTGGCCTGGCTCGCCCCCTCCCTCCCTCGTGTTGGCCTGGCTCACTCCCTCCCTCCCTCCCTCGTGTTGGCCTGGCTCGCTCCCTCCCTCCCTCGTGTTGGCCTGGCTCGCTCCCTCCCTCCCTCCCTCGTGTTAGCCTGGCTCGCTCCCTCCCTCCCTCCCTCGTGTTGGCCTGGCTCGCTCCCTCCCTCCCCTCGTGTTAGCCTGGCTCACTCCCTCCCTCCCTCCCTCGTGTTGGCCTGGCTCGCTCCCTCCCTCCCTCGTGTTAGCCTGGCTCACTCCCTCCCTCCCTCCCTCGTGTTGGCCTGGCTCGCTCCCTCCCTCCCTCGTGTTGGCCTGGCTCACTCCCTCCCTCCCTCCCTCGTGTTGGCCTGGCTCGCTCCCTCCCTCCCTCGTGTTGGCCTGGCTCACTCCCTCCCTTCCTCCCTCGTGTTGGCCTGGCTCGCTCCCTTCCTCCCTCGTGTTGGCCTGGCTCACTTCCTCCCTCCCTCCCTCGTGTTGGCCTGGCTCGCTCCCTCCCTCCCTCGTGTTGGCCTGGCTCGCTCCCCCCCTCCCTCGTGTTGGCCTGGCTCACTCCCTCCCTCCCTCCCTCGTGTTGGCCTGGCTCGCTCCCTCCCTCCCTCGTGTTGGCCTGGCTCCCTCCCTCCCTCCCTCCCTCGTGTTGGCCTGGCTCGCTCCCTCCCTCCCTCGTGTTGGCCTGGCTCACTCCCTCCCTCCCTCCCTCATGTGTGGCCTGGCTCCCTCCCTCCCTCGTGTTGGCCTGGCTCACTCCCTCCCTCCCTCGTGTTGGCCTGGCTTGCTCCCTCCCTCCCTCGTGTGTGGCCTGGCTTGCTCCCTCCCTCCCTCATGTGTGGACTGGCTCCCTCCCTCCCTCTGTGTAATCCTGGCCTCATTCTCTAGCACACATAAGAGGGGTTTTAGAGAGAGAGAGAGAGAGAGAGAGAGAGAGAGAGAGAGAGAGAGAGAGCACACATATATAGCCATTGTTGTAGCATTGTCTTCTCCCCCCTCATGTTGTTGGCGTGGCTGGGGGGGTGGGGGGCCCCATGTGTGAGGGAGGGAGGTGGTGATGGGGGGGGGGAAGTGAGTGAGAGGAAGGGGGGAGAGAGAGAGATGAGGAAGATAATGAGGAGGAAGAGGAGAGACCAGGTAGGCTGGGTGATGCTGGATGAGACATACACACACACACACACACACACACACACACACACGTTTCGTCATTCGTGGTTCGTGGTCCCCCCCCCCCCCCCCCGCCGCCCCTGTGGTGAACACTACGTGGTAGAGCCAGCAGGTGGTGGTGCAGGTGGGTAAGTAGGTGGGTAAGTGGGGACACTCCTGAGTCCCCCTCCTCCCCTCCCCTCCCCCCCTCCCCCCTCTCTGTAGTGCTGCTTGGGGACCGTCTCCAGGCAAAAGGGGTCCCCCCCTCCCCAAGACGTCTGAGGGTCCCCTTCCCTCCCCTCCCCTCCACCAACCCCCCTCCCCCCCCACCCCCCTTAAAGCTGCTGTGCCCATCCTCGACTGCCTCCCAGGGGCGCCTCAGCCCCGCCCCGCCCCCGGTGGGAGAGAGCTCTCCTCCCCCCCCCCCTGCGCCGCGCTGCTCCCCTGGGGGAGGAGGGTCACACAGGGGAGGATCATGTTCAGTCGTCCTGTGGAAAGGGTCGTGTTTGATCCTCAGCGGATGATCGGGGGGTCGTATCAGGTCGTCACTGCTGATGAAGGGGTCGTATTAGGTCGTCACTGTTGATGAAGGGGTCATATCAGGTCGTCCCTGTTGATGAAGGGGTCGTATTAGGTCGTCACAGCTGATGAAGGGGTCATATCAGGTCGTCACTGTTGATGAAGGGATCATATCAGGTCATCACTGCTGATGAAGGGGTCATAACAGGTCGTCACTGTTGATGAAGGGGTCGTATCAGGTCGTCACTGCAGGTGAAGGGGTCGTATCAGGTCGTCACTGCTGGTGAAGGGGTCGTATCTGGTCGTCACTGCTGATGAAGGGTCATATCAGGTCGTCACTGTTGATGAAGGGGTCGTATCAGGTCGTCACTGCTGATGAAGGGGTCGTATCAGGTCGTCACTGCTGGTGAAGGGGTCGTATCTGGTCGTCACTGCAGATGAAGGGGTCGTGTCAGGTCGTCACTGCTGATGAAGGGGTCTTATCAGGTCGTCACTGCTGATGAAGGGGTCATATCAGGTCATCACTGCTGACGAAAGGGTCATATCAGGTCGTCACTTTTGATGAAGGGGTCGTATCAGGTCGTCACTGCAGGTGAAGGGGTCGTATCAGGTCGTCACTGCTGATGACGGGGTCGTATCAGGTCGTCACTTTTGATGAAGGGGTCATATCAGGTCGTCACTGCTCATGACGGGGTCGTATCAGGTCGTCACTGCTGATGAATGGGCCATATCAGGTCGTCACTGCTGATGAAGGGGTCATATCAGGTCGTCACTGTTGATGAAGGGATCATATCAGGTCATCACTGCTGATGAAGGGGTCATAACAGGTCGTCACTGTTGATGAATGGGTCAAAACAGGTCATCACTGCTGATGAAGGGGTCATATCAGGTCGTCACTGTTGATGAAGGGGTCATATCAGGTCGTCACTGCTGATGAAGGGGTCGTATCAGATTGTCACTGCTGATGATGGGGTCGTATCAGGTCGTCACTGCTGGTGAAGGGGTCGTATCAGGTCGCCACTGCTGATGAAGGGGTCATATAAGGTCATCACTGCTGATGAAGGGGTCATATCAGGTCGTCACTGTTGATGAAGGGGTCGTATCAGGCCGTCACTGCTGTGAAGGGGTCGTATCAGGTCGTCACTGCTGATGAAGGGGTCGTATCAGGTCATCACTGCTGATGAAGGGGTCGTATCAGGTCGTCACTGCTGATGAAGGGGTCGTATCAGGTCGTCATTGCTGATGAATGGGTCGTATCAGGTCGTCACTGCTGGTGAAGGGGTCATATTAGGTCGTCACTGCTGATGAAGGGGTCGTATCTGGTCGTCACTGCTGATGAAGGGGTCGTATCAGGTCGTCACTGCTGATGAAGGGGTCGTATCAGGTCGTCACTGCTGGTGAAGGGGTCGTATCAGGTCGTCATTGCAGATGAAGGGGTCGTATCAGGTCGTCACTGCTGATGAAGGGGTCGTGTCAGGTCGTCACTGCTGATGAAGGGGTCGTATCAGGTCGTCACTGCTGATGAAGGGGTCATATCAGGTCATCACTTCTGATGAAAGGGTCATATCAGGTCGTCACTGTTGATGAAGGGGTCGTATCAGGTCGTCACTGCTGGTGAAGGGGTCGTATTAGGTCGTCACTGCTGATGAAGGGGTCATATCAGGTCGTCACTGTTAATGAAGGGCTCATATCGGGTCGTCACTGTTGATTAAGGTGTCATAGCAGATCGTCACTGCTGATGAAGGGGTCGTATCAGGTCGTCACTGCTGATGAAGGGGTCATATCAGGTCGTCACTGCTGATGAAGGGGTCGTATCAGGTCGTCACTGCTGGTGAAGGGGTCATATCAGGTCATCACTGTTGATGAAGGGGTCATATCAGGTCGTCACTGTTGATGAAGGGGTCATATCAAGTCGTCACTGCTGATGAAGGGGTCGTATCAGGTCGTCACTGTTGATGAAGGGGTCATATCAAGTCGTCACTGCTGATGAAGGGGTCATATCTGGTCGTCACTGTTGATGAAGCAAGGGGTCATATCAGGTCATCACTGCTGATGAAGAGGTCATATCAGGTCGTCACTGTTGATGAAGCAAGGGGTCATATCAGGTCGTCACTGTTGATGAAGCAAGGGGTCATATCAGGTCATCACTGCTGATGAAGGGCCTCATATCAGGTCGTCACTGCTAGTGATGGGGTCAGTGCCAGGCTTCTCACACATGGTCATCACTGGCGCTGGGAGTCACTGCAGGTCACCGCTGCTTCTTGGATATACCATCACTGTTGTTGTGATTACAACCTCATCACCAGGAGTTGTGAGGTTGCGCCAAGTCCTCTTAATAACCGTAGATTACTTGAGGGTTTTTTGGAGTTTGGAGGCTTTGAGGTTCTGTTTTTGGAGGGGGAGGGGGGGTTATGGTCGGTGGGGAGGGGTTGAGGGCTGTTGGAGGGCTGGGGTTGGGGGTTCAAGCGCTGGAAGAGCCGTTTAGAGATGGGGTTGTGAGGGCTGGGGTTGGGGGTTCAAGCGCTGGAAGAGCCGTTTAGAGATGGGGTTGTGAAGGTTGGGGTTAGGAGGTTCCATCACTGGAAGAGCCGTTTAGAGATGGGGTTGTGAGGGCTGGGGTTGGAGGTTCCATCACTGGAAGAGCCGTTTAGAGATGGGGTTATGAGGACTGGGGTTAGGAGGTTCAAGCACTGGAAGAGCCAACAGAAGAAGGGGTTGGGAGGGCTGGGGTTAGGAGGTTCCATCACTGGAAGAGCCGTTTAGAATTGGGGTTGTGAGGGCTGGGGTTAGGAGGTTCCATCACTGGAAGAGCCGTTTAGAGATGGGGTTGTGAGGGCTGGGGTTAGGAGGTTCCATCACTGGAAGAGCCGTTTAGAGATGGGGTTGTGAGGGCTGGGTTGGAGGTTCCATCACTGGAAGAGCCGTTTAGAGATGGGGTTGTAAGGGCTGGGGTTAGGAGGTTCCATCACTGGAAGAGCCGTTTAGAGATGGGGTTGTGAGGGCTGGAGTTAGGAGGTTCCATCACTGGAAGAGCCGTTTAGAGATGGGGTTGTGAGGGCTGGGGTTGGAGGTTCCATCACTGGAAGAGCCGTTTAGAGATGGGGTTATGAGGGCTGGGGTTAGGAGGTTCCATCCCTGGAAGAGCCGTTTGAGATGGGGTTTGAGGGCTGGGTTAGGAGTTCAAGTCACTGGAAGAGCAACAGTAAGAGAGGGTTGGAGGGCTGGGGTTAGGAGGTTCCATCACTGGAAGAGCCGTTTAGAGATGGGGTTGTGAGGGCTGGAGTTAGGAGGTTCCATCACTGGAAAAGCCGTTTAGAGATGGGGTTGTGAGGGCTGGGGTTGGAGGTTCCATCACTGAAGAGCCGTTTAGAGATGGGGTTATGAGGGCTGGGGTTAGGAGGTTCCATCACTGGAAGAGCCGTTTAGAGATGGGGTTGTGAGGGCTGGGGTTAGGAGGTTCCATCACTGGAAGAGCCGTTTAGAGATGGGGTTGTGAGGGCTGGAGTTAGGAGGTTCCATCACTGGAAGAGCCGTTTAGAGATGGGGTTATGAGGGCTGGGGTTAGGAGGTTCCATCACTGGAAGAGCCGTTTAGAGATGGGGTTATGAGGGCTGGGGTTAGGAGGTTTCATCACTGGAAGAGCCGTTTAGAGATGGGGTTATGAGGGCTGGGGTTAGGAGGTTCAAGCACTGGAAGAGCCAACAGAAGAAGGGGTTGGGAGGGCTGGGGTTAGGAGGTTCCATCACTGGAAGAGCCGTTTAGAGATGGGGTTATGAGGGCTGGGGTTAGGAGGTTCAAGCACTGGAAGAGCCAACAGAAGAAGGGGTTGGGAGAGCTGGGGTTAGGAGATTCCATCACTGGAAGAGCCGTTTAGAGATGGGGTTGTGAGGGCTGGAGTTAGGAGGTTCCATCACTGGAAGAGCCGTTTAGAGATGGGGTTGTGAGGGCTGGGGTTAGGAGGTTCCATCACTGGAAGAGCCGTTTAGAGATGGGGTTGTGAGGGCTGGGGTTAGGAGGTTCCATTACTGGAAGAGCCGTTTAGAGATGGGGTTGTGAGGGCTGGAGTTAGGAGGTTTCCATACTGGAAGAGCCGTCAAGGGTGGGGGAGGGGGTCCTATCACTGGAAGAGCCGTCAAGGGTTGGGGAGGGGAGGTGTCCTATCACTGGAAGAGCCGTCAAGGGTGGGAGGAGGGGTGTCCCATCACTGGAAGAGCCGTCAAGTGTGGCGGGAGGAGGGTG
>NC_092281.1:3583572-3586072 GCF_036320965.1 Panulirus ornatus
GGAGGTGTGTTGACCAAACTGTGTCTGGTGGTTGGCTTATGGTGGGATTAATCACCTGGGGATTAATCACATAGGGATTAATCATCTGGGATTAATCACCTCAAGTAAGTGAACGTGATGGTTTTGGGGACATTTCATTACTGAATTAAGTACATAGCATTAAGGTTATATATATATATATATATATATATATATATATATATATATATATATATATATATATATATATATATATATATATATTCTAGTGACCGACTCTAGGGTTGGATGAACAGCTGGGTTGACTGTGGGACCTGGAATGATCAATCTTCGTCGTTATGGTCTCTGATGTCTTCTCTCAGTAATCACACAGGACACGGCCTAGGGAGAGAGAGAGAGAGAGAGAGGGGTCTATAGTGGGGCGAGAGAGGGGAAGTATTTGACCAGCCCTATTGGGATCCCATCCACCCTCTCTCTCTCTCTCTCTCTCTCTCTCTCTCTCTCTCTCTCTCTCTCTCTCTCTCTCTCTCTCTCTCTCTCTCCCTCTCAGCGAGGGCCATGAGACAGCAGGTCACGCAGGCCCGCCCGCCGGGTCTCTGTAAAGCCACAGGCCTTCATGAGACACGTCTCTCCCTCTCGAGGGGAGGGGATTGGGGGAAGAGGGGGAAGGGGGAGGGGAAAGGGGGGAGGGGAGGTCATCATAGGATCTTGCATGAAGACGTGCATGATCTTGCTGGTGGGGGGAGGGATTTGGTCCCTGCCTGCGCATGACAGACACCCCCCCCTCTCTCCCCTCTCTCTCATGACCCCCCTCTCTCTCTCTCTCTCTCTCTCTCTCTCTCATGAACCCTCTCTCCCTCCCTCATGACCCCTCTCTCTTTCATGACCCCTCTCTCTCATGATTCCTCTCTCTTTCATGACCCCTCTCTCTCTTTCATGACCCTCTCTCTCTCTGTCATGAACCCCCTCTCTCTCTCTCATGACCCCCTTCTCTCTCATGACCCTCCTCTCTCTCTCTCATGACCCCTCTCTCTCATGACCCCTCTCTCTTTCATGACCCCTCTCTCTCTCCCTCATGACCTCTCTCTCTTTCATGACCCCTCTCTCTCATGACCCCTCTCTCTCATGACCCCTCTCTCTTTCATGACCCCTCTCTCTTTCATGACCCCTCTCTCTTTCATGACCACTCTCTCTCATGATCCCTCTCTCTTTCATGACCCCTCTCTCTCATGACCCCTCTCTCTTTCATGACCCCCTCTCTCTCATGACCCCTCTCTCTTTCATGACCCCCTCTCTCTCTCCCTCATGACCACTCTCTCTTTCATGACCCCTCTCTCTCATGATCCCTCTCTCTCATGATCCCTCTCTCTTTCATGACCCCTCTCTCTCATGACCCCTCTCTCTTTCATGACCCCTCTCTCTCATGATCCCTCTCTCTTTCATGACCACTCTCCCATGATCCCTCTCTCTTTCATGACCCCTCTCTCTCTCATGACCCCTCTCTCTTTCATGACCCCTCTCTCTCTCCCTCATGACCTCTCTCTCTTTCATGGCCCCTCTCTTTCATGACCCCCTCTCTCTCATGACCCCTCTCTCTTTCATGACCCCTCATTCTCATGATCCCTCTCTCTTTCATGACCACTCTCTCTCATGATCCCTCTCTCTCATGACCCCTCTCTCTTTCATGACCCCTCTCTCTTTCATGACCCCTCTCTCTCATGATCCCTCTCTCTTTCATGACCCCTCTCTCTTTCATGACCCCTCTCTTTCATGACCCCTCTCTCTCTCCCTCATGACCTTTCTCTCTTTCATGACCCCTCTCTCTCATGACCCCTCTCTCTCATGACCCCTCTCTCTCATGACCCCCTTCTCTCATGACCCCTCTCTCTCATGACCCTTCTCTCTCATGACCCCTCTCTCTCATTACCCCCTCTCTCATGACCCCTCTCTCTCATGACCCCTTTCTCATGACCACCCCTCTCCCTCATGACCCCTCTCTCTCTCATGACCCCTCTCTCTTATGACCCCTTTCTCTCATGACCCCCCTCTCCCTCATGACCCCTCTCTCTCTCATGACCCCCCTCTCTCTCTCATGACCCCTCTCCCTCATGACCCCTCTCTCTCATGACCCCTCTCTCTCATGACCCCCCTCTCCCTCATGACCCCTTTCTCTCTCATGACCCCTCTCTCATGACCTCTTTCTCTCATGACCCCCCTCTCCCTCATGACCCCTTTCTCTCTCATAACCCCTCTCTCTTATGACCCCTTTCTCTCAGGACCCCTCTCTCTCTCATGACCCCTCTCTCTTTCATGACCCCTCTCTCTTATGACCCCTTTCTCTCATGACCCCTCTCTCTCTCTCATGACCCCTCTCTCTTTCATGACCCCTCTCTCTTATGACCCCTTTCTCTCATGACCCCTCTCTCTCATGACCCCTCTCTCTTTCATGACCCCTCTCTCTTATGACCCCTTTCTCTCATGACCCCTCTCTCTTATGACCCCCCTTTCCCTCTCATGACCC
>NC_092281.1:3593572-3611072 GCF_036320965.1 Panulirus ornatus
TCCCTCTTACACACTTACAATGGCCCAATCCCTCTTACACACTTACACTGGCCCAATCCCTCTTACACACTTACACTGGCCTATCCCTCTTACCCACTAACATTGGGTCAATCCCTCTTACCCACTTACATTGTCCCAATCCCTCTTACACTCTTACATTATCCCAATCCCTCTTACACACTTACAATGGCCCAATCCCTCTTACACACTTACACTGGCCCAATCCCTCTTACACACTTACACTGGCCTAATCCCTCTTACCCACTAACATTGGGTCAATCCCTCTTACCCACTTACATTGGCCCGATCCCTCTTACCCACTTACGTGGCCAATCCCTCTTACCCACTTTACATTGTCCCAATCCCTCTTACACTCTTACATTATCCCAATCCCTCTTACACACTTACAATGGCCCAATCCCTCTTACACACTTACACTGGCCCAATCCCTCTTACACACTTACACTGGCCTAATCCCTCTTACCCACTAACATTGGGTCAATCCCTCTTACCCACTTACATTGGCCCGATCCCTCTTACCCACTTACGTTGGCCCAATCCCTCTTACCCACTTACATTGTCCCAATCCCTCTTACACTCTTACATTGTCCCAATCCCTCTTACACACTTACAATGGCCCAATCCCTCTTACACACTTACACTGGCCCAATCCCTCTTACACACTTACACTGGCCTAATCCCTCTTACCCACTAACATTGGGTCAATCCCTCTTACCCACTTACATTGGCCCGATCCCTCTTACCCACTTACGTTGGCCCAATCCCTCTTACCCACTTACATTGGCCCAATCCCTCTTACCCACTTACATTGGCCCAGTCCCTCTTACCCACTTACATTGTCCCAATCCCTCTTACACACTTACATTGGCCCAATCCCTCTTACACACTTACACTGGCCCAATCCCTCTTACACACTTACACTGGCCCAATCCCTCTTACACACTTACACTGGCCTAATCCCTCTTACCCACTAACATTGGGTCAATCCCTCTTACCCACTTACACTGGCCCGATCCCTCTTACCCACTTACGTTGGCCCAATCCCTCTTACCCACTTACATTGGCCCAATCCCTCTTACCCACTTACATTGGCCCAGTCCCTCTTACCCACTTACATTGTCCCAATCCCTCTTACACACTTACAATGGCCCAATCCCTATTACACACTTACACTGGCCCAATCCCTCTTACACACTTACAATGGCCCAATCCCTCTTACACACTTACACTGGCCTAATCCCTCTTACCCAATAACATTGGGTCAATCCCTCTTACCCACTTACATTGGCCCGATCCCTCTTACCCACTTACATTGGCCCAGTCCCTCTTACACTCTTACATTATCCCAATCCCTCTTACACACTTACAATGGCCCAATCCCTCTTACACACTTACACTGGCCCAATCCCTCTTACACACTTACAATGGCCTAATCCCTCTTACCCACTAACATTGGGTCAATCCCTCTTACCCACTTACACTGGCCCGATCCCTCTTACCCACTTACGTTGGCCCAATCCCTCTTACCCACTTACATTGGCCCAATCCCTCTTACACACTTACAATGGCCCAATCCCTCTTACACACTTACACTAGCCTAATCCCTCTTACCCACTAACTCTCTCTCTCTCTCTCTCTCTCTCTCTCTCTCTCTCTCTCTCTCTCTCTCTCAACTCACATGGTGTATATGCCATACTTCTTAACCCCTAAAGTTGATGGATGATCGTTAACCCCTGAAGTTGATGGATGATCGTTAACCCCTGAAGTTGATGGATGATCGTTAACCCCTGTAGTTGATGGATGATCGTTAACCCCTGAAGTTGATGGATGATCGTTAACCACTGTAGTTGATGGATGATCGTTAACCCCTGAAGTTGACGGATGATCGTTAACCCCTAAAGTTGATGGATGATCGTTAACCCCTGAAGTTGATGGATGATCGTTAACCCCTGAAGTTGATGGATGATCGTTAACCCCTGAAGTTGATGGATGATCGTTAACCCCTGAAGTTGATGGATGATCGTTAACCCCTGAAGTTGATGGATGATCGTTAACCCCTGAAGTTGACGGATGATCGTTAACCCCTGAAGTTGATGGATGATCGTTAACCCCTGAAGTTGATGGATGATCGTTAACCCCTGAAGTTGATGGATGATCGTTAACCCCTGAAGTTGATGGATGATCGTTAACCCCTGAAGTTGATGGATGATCGTTAACCCCTGAAGTTGATGGATGATCGTTAACCCCTGAAGTTGATGGATGATCGTTAACCCCTGAAGTTGATGGATGATCGTTAACCCCTGAAGTTGATGGATGATCGTTAACCCCTGAAGTTGATGGATGATCGTTAACCCCTGAAGTTGATGGATGATCGTTAATACCCTGAAGTTGATGGATGATCGTTAACCCCTGAAGTTGATGGATGATCGTTAACCCCTGAAGTTGATGGATGATCGTTAACCCCTGAAGTTGATGGATGATCGTTAACCCCTGAAGTTGATGGATGATCGTTAACCCCTGTAGTTGATGGATGATCGTTAACCCCTGAAGTTGATGGATGATCGTTAACCCCTGAAGTTGATGGATGATCGTTAACCCCTGAAGTTGATGGATGATCGTTAACCCCTGAAGTTGATGGATGATCGTTAACCCCTGAAGTTGATGGATGATCGTTAACCCCTGAAGTTGATGGATGATCGTTAACCCCTGAAGTTGATGGATGATCGTTAACCCCTGAAGTTGATGGATGATCGTTAACCCCTGAAGTTGATGGATGATCGTTAACCCCTGTAGTTGATGGATGATCGTTAACCCCTGAAGTTGATGGATGATCGTTAACCCCTGAAGTTGATGGATGATCGTTAACCCCTGAAGTTGATGGATGATCGTTAACCCCTGAAGTTGATGGATGATCGTTAACCCCTGAAGTTGATGGATGATCGTTAACCCCTGAAGTTGATGGATGATCGTTAACCCCTGAAGTTGATGGATGATCGTTAACCCCTGTAGTTGATGGATGATCGTTAACCCCTGAAGTTGATGGATGATCGTTAACCCCTGTAGTTGATGGATGATCGTTAACCCCTGAAGTTGATGGATGATCGTTAACCCCTGAAGTTGATGGATGATCGTTAACCCCTGAAGTTGATGGATGATCGTTAACCCCTGTAGTTGATGGATGATCGTTAACCCCTGAAGTTGATGGATGATCGTTAACCCCTGTAGTTGATGGATGATCGTTAACCCCTGAAGTTGATGGATGATCGTTAACCCCTGTAGTTGATGGATGATCGTTAACCCCTGAAGTTGATGGATGATCGTTAACCCCTGAAGTTGATGGATGATCGTTAACCCCTGAAGTTGATGGATGATCGTTAACCCCTGAAGTTGATGGATGATCGTTAACCCCTGAAGTTGATGGATGATCGTTAACCCCTGAAGTTGATGGATGATCGTTAACCCCTGAAGTTGATGGATGATCGTTAACCCCTGAAGTTGATGGATGATCGTTAACCCCTGAAGTTGATGGATGATCGTTAACCCCTGAAGTTGATGGATGATCGTTAACCCCTGTAGTTGATGGATGATCGTTAACCCCTGAAGTTGATGGATGATCGTTAACCCCTGAAGTTGATGGATGATCGTTAACCCCTGAAGTTGATGGATGATCGTTAACCCCTGAAGTTGATGGATGATCGTTAACCCCTGAAGTTGATGGATGATCGTTAACCCCTGAAGTTGATGGATGATCGTTAACCCCTGAAGTTGATGGATGATCGTTAACCCCTGAAGTTGATGGATGATCGTTAACCCCTGAAGTTGATGGATGATCGTTAACCCCTGAAGTTGATGGATGATCGTTAACCCCTGAAGTTGATGGATGATCGTTAACCCCTGAAGTTGATGGATGATCGTTAACCCCTGAAGTTGATGGATGATCGTTAACCCCTGAAGTTGATGGATGATCGTTAACCCCTGAAGTTGATGGATGATCGTTAACCCCTGAAGTTGATGGATGATCGTTAACCCCTGAAGTTGATGGATGATCGTTAACCCCTGAAGTTGATGGATGATCGTTAACCCCTGAAGTTGATGGATGATCGTTAACCCCTGAAGTTGATGGATGATCGTTAACCCCTGAAGTTGATGGATGATCGTTAACCCCTGAAGTTGATGGATGATCGTTAACCCCTGAAGTTGATGGATGATCGTTAACCCCTGAAGTTGATGGATGATCGTTAACCCCTGAAGTTGATGGATGATCGTTAACCCCTGTAGTTGATGGATGATCGTTAACCCCTGAAGTTGATGGATGATCGTTAACCCCTGAAGTTGATGGATGATCGTTAACCCCTGAAGTTGATGGATGATCGTTAACCCCTGAAGTTGATGGATGATCGTTAACCCCTGAAGTTGATGGATGATCGTTAACCCCTGAAGTTGATGGATGATCGTTAACCCCTGAAGTTGATGGATGATCGTTAACCCCTGAAGTTGATGGATGATCGTTAACCCCTGAAGTTGATAGATGATCGTTAACCCCTGAAGTTGATGGATGATCGTTAACCCCTGAAGTTGATGGATGATCGTTAACCCCTTGAAGTTGATGGATGATCGTTAACCCCTGAAGTTGATGGATGATCGTTAACCCCTGAAGTTGATGGATGATCGTTAACCCCTGAAGTTGATGGGTGATCGTTAACCCCTAAAGTTGATGGATGATCGTTAACCCCTGAAGTTGATGGATGATCGTTAACCCCTGAAGTTGATGGATGATCGTTAACCCCTGAAGTTGATGGATGATCGTTAACCCCTGAAGTTGATGGATGATCGTTAACCCCTGTAGTTGATGGATGATCGTTAACCCCTGAAGTTGATGGATGATCGTTAACCCCTGAAGTTGATGGATGATCGTTAACCCCTGAAGTTGATGGGTGATCGTTAACCCCTAAAGTTGATGGATGATCGTTAACCCCTGAAGTTGATGGATGATCGTTAACCCCTGAAGTTGATGGATGATCGTTAACCCCTGAAGTTGATGGATGTAGTTTAAGGTTAACGACCCTCGACAGTTGTTTGACCTGTATGTACGTTAGGAACCACAGTCATGACCATCATGATCATCATTATAAACCCCACATTACCAACAACATTTAATTACTCTCACTTCACCTATTTAGTGGGTTATATTACATCATATAACCCAACATATAATGTTATTATTACATCATATAACCCAACATATAATGTTATTATTACATCATATAACCCAACATATAATGTTATTATTACATCATATAACCCAACATATAATGTTATTATTACATCATATAACCCAACATATAATGTTATTATTACATCATATAACCCAACATATAATGTTATTATTACATCATATAACCCAACATATAATGTTATTATTACATCATATAACCCAACATATAATGTTATTATTACATCATATAACCCAACATATAATGTTATTATTACATCATATAACCCAACATATAATGTTATTATTACATCATATAACCCAACATATAATGTTATTATTACATCATATAACCCAACATATAATGTTATTATTACATCATATAACCCAACATATAATGTTATTATTACATCATATAACCCAACATATAATGTTATTATTACATCATATAACCCAACATATAATGTTATTATTACATCATATAACCCAACATATAATGTTATTATTACATCATATAACCCAACATATAATGTTATTATTACATCATATAACCCAACATATAATGTTATTATTACATCATATAACCCAACATATAATGTTATTATTACATCATATAACCCAACATATAATGTTATTATTACATCATATAACCCAACATATAATGTTATTATTACATCATATAACCCAACATATAATGTTATTATTACATCATATAACCCAACATATAATGTTATTATTACATCATATAACCCAACATATAATGTTATTATTACATCATATAACCCAACATATAATGTTATTATTACATCATATAACCCAACATATAATGTTATTATTACATCATATAACCCAACATATAATGTTATTATTACATCATATAACCCAACATATAATGTTATTATTACATCATATAACCCAACATATAATGTTATTATTACATCATATAACCCAACATATAATGTTATTATTACATCATATAACCCAACATATAATGTTATTATTACATCATATAACCCAACATATAATGTTATTATTACATCATATAACCCAACATATAATGTTATTATTACATCATATAACCCAACATATAATGTTATTATTACATCATATAACCCAACATATAATGTTATTATTACATCATATAACCCAACATATAATGTTATTATTACATCATATAACCCAACATATAATGTTATTATTACATCATATAACCCAACATATAATGTTATTATTACATCATATAACCCAACATATAATGTTATTATTACATCATATAACCCAACATATAATGTTATTATTACATCATATAACCCAACATATAATGTTATTATTACATCATATAACCCAACATATAATGTTATTATTACATCATATAACCCAACATATAATGTTATTATTACATCATATAACCCAACATATAATGTTATTATTACATCATATAACCCAACATATAATGTTATTATTACATCATATAACCCAACATATAATGTTATTATTACATCATATAACCCAACATATAATGTTATTATTACATCATATAACCCAACATATAATGTTATTATTACATCATATAACCCAACATATAATGTTATTATTACATCATATAACCCAACATATAATGTTATTATTACATCATATAACCCAACATATAATGTTATTATTACATCATATAACCCAACATATAATGTTATTATTACATCATATAACCCAACATATAATGTTATTATTACATCATATAACCCAACATATAATGTTATTATTACATCATATAACCCAACATATAATGTTATTATTACATCATATAACCCAACATATAATGTTATTATTACATCATATAACCCAACATATAATGTTATTATTACATCATATAACCCAACATATAATGTTATTATTACATCATATAACCCAACATATAATGTTATTATTACATCATATAACCCAACATATAATGTTATTATTACATCACCATTATCTTACCCCCTCCCCTGAGATGGGGTAATAGGGCGCCCATTATCTTACCCCCCCTGAGATGGGGTCGGGTTCCCTAATATCTACCCCCCTGAGATAGTGGCCCAGGGTCCCCATTATCTACCCCCCTGAGATGGTGACAGGGTCCCTATTATCTACCCCCCTGAGATGGTGACAGGGTCCCCATTATCTACCCCCCTGAGATGGTGACAGGGTCCCCATTATCTACCCCCCTGAGGTAGTGACAATGTCCCCATTATCTACCCCCTGAGATGGTGACAATGTCCCCATTATCTACCCCCCTGAGATAGTGACAGGGTCCCCATTATCTACCCCCCTGAGATGGTGCCAGGGTCCCCGTTATCTACCCCCCTGAGATGGTGACAATGTCCCCATTATCTACCCCCCTGAGATGGTGCCAGGGTCCCCATTATCTACCCCCCTGAGATAGTGACAGGGTCCCCATTATCTACCCCCCTGAGATAGTGACAGGGTCCCCATTATCTACCCCCTGAGATGGTGACAATGTCCCCATTATCTGCACCCCCGGAGATGGGGGCCAGGCTCCCATCACCCTTCTAACAGTGTGTGTGTGTGTGTGTGTGTGTGTGTGTGTAGCTGGTCTGCCCCATAATTAAAAGTTTTACCGGGGTCTCCCCGCCCCGCCCCGCCCCGGCCCCCAAACCCCCGTGGGGGCTGGGGTCGCTAAGTTTGACCCAAGTTGCCAATGTGTCTCTTTTTTTCTTCTTAGGATCGTTGTGCTGTTAAGCCATGTGTAATTGGAAACACCTAATTATATATATATATATATATATATATATATATATATATATATATATATATATATATATATATATATATATATATCCCTATGAGTCCACGGGGGAAAATGAAACACGATAAGTTGCCAAGTGCACTTTCGTGTCATAATCACATCATCATCAGGGGAGACACAAGAGAGAAATATAACAGTCAGTTGATATACATCGAAGAGACGAAGCTAGGACGCCATATATATATATATATATATATATATATATATATATATATATATATATATATATATATATGAGGTGATTGTAGATGATGCATTGTGACAACGTAATTGGTCGTTAAGCGTTGTGGTTTCCTGTGATCCTAACAAGGACTTACGAGTTTGATCTTTGAAATTGGTTGTATGTTATTATGTATATATGTGTGTGTGTGTGTGTGTGTGTGTGTGTGTGTATGTGTGTGTGTGTGTGTGTGTGTGTGTGTGTGTGTGTGTGTGTGTGTGTGTGTGTGTGTGTGTGTGTGTGTGTGTGTGTGTGTGTGTGTGTGTGTGTGTGTATGTGTGTGTGTGTGTGTGTGTGTGTGTGTGTGTGTATGTATGTGTGTGTGTGTGTGTGTGTGTGTGTGTGTGTGTGTGTATGTGTTTATTTTTTCCCCTAAACACATTGGCCATTTCCCGCGTGAGCGAGGGAGCGCTCAGACCAGAGGACTGGGGGGGGGGGGCACAGTGACACACAAGACATGCCTTAAACACCCACCGCCCTTCTCCCCCCCCCCAATATGGAACTCCCCCCCTACAAGGCATAGCCACATCGCAAACTCCCATCCCCCCAGCAAACTCCCATCCCCCCAGCAAACTCCCATCCCCCCAGCAAACTCCCATCCCCCCAGCAAACTCCCATCCATCCCCCAGCAAACTCCCATCCCCCCAGCAAACTCCCATCCCCCCAGCAAACTCCCATCCATCCCCCCAGCAAACTCCCATCCCCCCAGCAAACTCCCATCCATCCCCCAGCAAACTCCCATCCATCCCCCCAGCAAACTCCCATCCCCCCAGCAAACTCCCATCCATCCCCCCAGCAAACTCCCATCCCCCAGCAAACTCCCATCCATCCCCCAGCAAACTCCCATCCATCCCCCCAGCAAACTCCCATCCCCCCAGCAAACTCCCATCCATCCCCCAGCAAACTCCCATCCCCCAGCAAACTCCCATCCATCCCCCCAGCAAACTCCCATCCCCCCCAGCAAACTCCCATCCATCCCCCCAGCAAACTCCCATCCCCCCAGCAAACTCCCATCCATCCCCCAGCAAACTCCCATCCATCCCCCAGCAAACTCCCATCCCCCCAGCAAACTCCCATCCATCCCCCCAGCAAACTCCCATCCCCCCAGCAAACTCCCATCCATCCCCCCAGCAAACTCCCATCCATCCCCCCCAGCAAACTCCCATCCATCCCCCAGCAAACTCCCATCCATCCCCCCAGCAAACTCCCATCCCCCCAGCAAACTCCCATCCCCCAGCAAACTCCATCCCCCAGCAACTCCCATCCATCCCCCCAGCAAACTCCCATCCCCCCAGCAAACTCCCATCCATCCCCCCAGCAAACTCCCATCCATCCCCCCAGCAAACTCCCATCCCCCAGCAAACTCCCATCCATCCCCCAGCAAACTCCCCATCCCCCCAGCAAAACTCCATCCATCCCCCCCAGCAAACTCCCATCCCCCCAGCAAACTCCATCCATCCCCCCAGCAAACTCCCATCCCCCAGCAAACTCCCATCCATCCCCCAGCAAACTCCCATCCATCCCCCCCAGCAAACTCCCATCCATCCCCCCAGCAAACTCCCATCCATCCCCCAGCAAAACTCCCATCCCCCCAGCAAACTCCCATCCCCCCCCAGCAAACTCCCATCCACCCCCAGCAAACCTCCCATCCCCCCCAGCAAACTCCCATCCCCCAGCAAACTCCCATCCCCCCAGCAAACTCCCATCCCCAGCAAACTCCCATCCCCCCAACAAACTCCCATCCCCCCAGCAAACTCCCATCCCCCCAGCAAACTCCCATCCATCCCCCCAGAAAACTCCCATCCATCCCCCCAGCAAACTCCCATCCCCCCCAGGAAACTCCCATCCCCCAGCAAACTTCCATCCCCCAGCAAACTCCCATCCCCCCAGCAAACTCCCATCCATCCCCCAGCAAACTCCCATCCCCTCCAGCAAACTCCCATCCCCCAGCAAACTCCCATCCCCCAGCAAACTCCCATCCCCCAGCAAACTCCCATCCATCCCCTCCAGCAAACTCCCATCCCCCCAGCAAACTCCCATCCCCCCAGCAAACTCCCATCCCCTCCAGCAAACTCCCATCCCCCCAGCAAACTCCCATTCCCCCAGCAAACTCCCATCCCCCAGCAAACTCCCATCCATCCCCTCAAGCAAACTCCCATCCCCCAGCAAACTCCCATCCCCCTAGCAAACTCCCATCCCCCCAGCAAACTCCCATTCCCCCAGCAAACTCCCATCCCCCCTAGCAAACTCCCATCCCCCCAGCAAACTCCCATCCCCCCAGCAAACTCCCATTCCCCCAGCAAACTCCCATCCCCCCAGCAAACTCCCATCCCCCCCTAGCAAACTCCCATCCCCCAGCAAACTCCCATCCCCCCAGCAAACTCCCATCCCCCCAGCAAACTCCCATTCCCCCCAGCAAACTCCCATCCCCCAGCAAACTCCCATTCCCCCAGCAAACTCCCATCCCCCAGCAAACTCCCATCCCCCTAGCAAACTCCCATCCCCCCAGCAAACTCCCATTCCCCCAGCAAACTCCCATCCCCCCAGCAAACTCCCATCCCCCCAGCAAACTCCCATCCCCCAGCAAACTCCCATTCCCCCAGCAAACTCCCATCCCCCCAGCAAACTCCCATTCCCCCAGCAAACTCCCATCCCCCAGCAAACTCCCATCCCCCTAGCAAACTCCCATTCCCCCAGCAAACTCCCATCCCCCCAGCAAACTCCCATCCCCCCTAGCAAACTCCCATCCCCCAGCAAACTCCCATCCCCCAGCAAACTCCCATTCCCCCAGCAAACTCCCATCCCCCCTAGCAAACTCCCATCCCCCCAGCAAACTCCCATCCCCCCAGCAAACTCCCATTCCCCCAGCAAACTCCCATCCCCCCAGCAAACTCCCATCCCCCCTAGCAAACTCCCATCCCCCAGCAAACTCCCATCCCCCTAGCAAACTCCCATCCCCCAGCAAACTCCCATCCCCCTAGCAAACTCCCATCCCCCCAGCAAACTCCCATCCCCCCTAGCAAACTCCCATCCCCCCAGACATGGTCGTGTTACACTTTCTCTTCCACCACACGTCTTTGCCCAGCGTTTCCGGGTCACGTGGACACATGACCTCGCCTTTAATAACCCTTGGGGTCAACTCAGTGGACGTGGATGACTGCCTGGGCGCCTTTGGGGGAAATGGAGTCCATAGGGCTGGAAGACAAGGTGAATAAAAGGGGGGATATATATATATATATATATATATATATATATATATATATATATATATATATATATATATATATATATATATATATATATGGGACAGATAATGCTAACCCACCCCCACGTGTGTCTATACTAAGTGTCGTATGGAAAAAGCGACTCATATGGGCGGTAAGGGGGAGGCAGAGAGGGTGGAGGGGGGTAGGGGGGTAAGGGTGTGTCCTCCCCCCCCCACCACCCTTGTGTATCACGTTTTCTGTCATTAGAAACAGAAGAAGATGTGAGGTGGGTGTGTTCCTGTCAAAGGCCTGCGTCTCTGGACCTAACGTGACGTCACTGAGAGCCCAGGTACACCGTGTGATGGTTGGCCAGGCACACAGTGTGATGGTTGGCCAGGTACGCCGTGTGTTGTTTGGCCAGGTACACAGTGTGATGGTTGGCCAGGTACGCCGTGTGTTGTTTGGCCAGGTACACAGTGTGATGGTTGGCCAGGTACGCCGTGTGTTGTTTGGCCAGGTACACAGTGTGATGGTTGGCCAGGGACACCATGTGATGGTTGGCCAAGTACACCGGTGATGGTTGGCCAGGTACACAGTGTGATGATTGGCCAGGTACACCGTGTGATGGTTGGCCAGGTACACCTGTGTTGGTGATGGTGGTCCAGGTACACGGTGTGATCGTAATGGTTGGCCAGGTACACAATGTGATGGTAGTGGTTGGCCAGGTACACCATGTGATGGTTAGCCAGGTACACCGTGTGATGGTTGGCCAGGTACACAGTGTGATGGTTGGCCAGGTACACCGTGTGATGGTTGGCCAGCTACACCGTGTGTTGTTTGGCCAGGTACACAGTGTGATGGTTGGCCAGGTACGCCGTGTGTTGTTTGGCCAGGTACACAGTGTGATGGTTGGCCAGGTACGCCGTGTGTTGTTTGGCCAGGTACACAGTGTGATGGTTGGCCAGGGACACCATGTGATGGTTGGCCAAGTACACCGGTGATGGTTGGCCAGGTACACAGTGTGATGATTGGCCAGGTACACCGTGTGATGGTTGGCCAGGTACACCTGTGTTGGTGATGGTGGTCCAGGTACACGGTGTGATCGTAATGGTTGGCCAGGTACACAATGTGATGGTAGTGGTTGGCCAGGTACACCATGTGATGGTTAGCCAGGTACACCGTGTGATGGTTGGCCAGGTACACAGTGTGATGGTTGGCCAGGTACACCGTGTGATGGTTGGCCAGCTACACCGTGTGTTGGTGATGGTGGTCCAGGTACACGGTGTGATCGTAATGGTTGGCCAGGTACACAATGTGATGGTAGTGGTTGGCCAGGTACACCATGTGATGGTTGGCCAGGTACACCGTGTGATGGTTGGCCAGGTACACAGTGTGATGGTTGGCCAGGTACACCGTGTGATGGTTGGCCAGGTACACAGTGTGATGATTGGCCAGGTACACCGTGTGATGGTTGGCCAGCTACACCGTGTGTTGGTGATGGTGGTCCAGGTACACGGTGTGATCGTAATGGTTGGCCAGGTACACAATGTGATGGTAGTGGTTGGCCAGGTACACCATGTGATGGTTGGCCAGGTACACCGTGTGATGGTTGGCCAGGTACACAGTGTGATGGTTGGCCAGGTACACCGTGTGTAGGTTGGCCAGTTACACCGTGTGATGGTTGGCCAGGTACACCATGTGATGGTTGGCCAGGTACACCATGTGATGGTTGGCCAGGTACACAGTGTGATGGTTGGCAGGTACACCGTGTGATGGTTGGCCAGGTACACCTGTGATGGTAATGGTTGGCCAGGTACACTGTGTGATGGAAGTGGTTGGCCAGGTACACCGTGTGATGGTTGGCCAGGTACACAGTGCGATGGTAGTGGTTGGCCAGGTACGCCGTGTGTTGTTTGGCCAGGTACACCGTGTGATGGTTGGTCAGGTACACAGTGTGTTGGTTGGCCAGGTACACCATGTGATGGTTGGCCAGGTACACAGTGCGATGGTAGTGGTTGGCCAGGTACGCCGTGTGTTGTTTGGCCAGGTACACCGTGTGATGGTTGGCCAGGCACACAGTGTGTTGGTTGGCCAGGTACGCCGTGTGTTGTTTGGCCAGGTATACCGTGTGATGGTTGGCCAGGTACACAGTGTGGTGGTTGGCCAGGTACACAGTGTGTTGGTTGGCCAGGTACGCCGTGTGTTGTTTGGACAGGTACACCGTGTGATGGTTGGCCAGGTACTCAGTGTGATGGTTGGCCAGGTACACAGTGTGATGGTTGGCCAGGTACACCGTGTGATGGTTGGCCAGGTACACCGTGTGGTGGTTGGCCAGGTACACAGTGTGTTGGTTGGCCAGGTACACAGTGTGTTGGTTGGCCAGGTACGCCGTGTGTTGTTTGGCCAGGTACACCGTGTGATGGTTGGCCAGGTACACAGTGTGATGGTTGGCCAGGTACACAGTGTGATGGTTGGCCAGGTACACCATGTGATGGTTGGCCAGGTACACCGTGTGATGGTTGGCCAGGTACACAGTGGGATGGTTGGCCAGGTACACCGTGTGTTGTTTGGCCAGGTACACCGTGTGTTGTTTGGCCAGGTACGCCGTGTGTTGTTTGGCCAGGTACACCATGTGATGGTTGGCCAGGTACACAGTGTGATGGTTGGCCAGGTACACCGTGTGTTGTTTGGCCAGGTACACCATGTGATGGTTGGCCAGGCACACAGTGTGATGGTTGGCCAGGTACGCCGTGTGTTGTTTGGCCAGGTACACAGTGCGATGGTTGGCCAGGTACACAGTGTGATGGTTGGCCAGGTACACCGTGTGATGGTTGCCAGGTACACCGTGTGATGGTTGGCCAGGTACACCGTGTGATGGTTGGCCAGGTACACAGTGTGATGGTTGGCCAGGTACACCGTGTGATGGTTGGCCAGGTACACCATGTGATGGTTGGCCAGGTACACCGTGTGATGGTTGGCTAGGTACACCGTGTGATGGTTGGCCAGGTACACAGTGTGATGGTTGGCCAGGTACACCGTGTGATGGTTGGCCAGGTACACAGTGTGATGGTTGGCCAGGTACACCGTGTGATGGTTGGCCAGGTACACAGTGTGATGGTTGGCCAGGTACACCAGTGTGATGGTTGGCCAGGTACACCGTGTGATGGTTGGCCAGGTACACCGTGTGATGGTTGGCCAGGTACACCGTGTGATGGTTGGCCAGGTACACAGTGTCATGGTTGGCCAGGTACACCGTGTGATGGTTGGCCAGGTACACAGTGTGATGGTTGGCCAGGTACACCAGTGTGATGGTTGGCCAGGTACACCGTGTGATGGTTGGCCAGGTACACCGTGTGATGGTTGGCCAGGTACACCGTGTGATGGTTGGCCAGGTACACAGTGTGATGGTTGGCCAGGTACACCGTGTGATGGTTGGCCAGGTACACCAGTGTGATGGTTGGCCAGGTACACCGTGTGATGGTTGGCCAGGTACACCGTGTGATGGTTGGCCAGGTACACAGTGTGATGGTTGGCCAGGTACACCGTGTGATGGTTGGCCAGGTACACAGTGTGATGGTTGGCCAGGTACACCGTGTGATGGTTGGCCAGGTACACCGTGTGATGGTTGGCCAGGTACACCATGTGATGGTTGGCCAGGTACACGGTTTAAAGGAGATGTAAGGGTAAACGAGCCTAATAAAGGTGATGGATCTGTTATGTGCCCAAGGAACGCAGTGGAGAGATGAAGGGATGACCACTGCAGATGATAGATGGGGTGACCACTGCAGGTGATGGGTGGGGTGACCACTGCAGATGGTGGATGGGGTGACCACTGCAGATGATGGGTGGGGTGACCACTGCAGATGATGAATGGGGTGACCACTGCAGATGATGGATGGGGTGACCACTGCAGATGATGGGTGGGGTGACCACTGCAGATGATAGATGGGGTGACCACTGCAGGTGATGGGTGGGGTGACCACTGCAGATGATGGGTGGGGTGACCACTGCAGATGATGGGTGGGGTGACCACTGCAGATGATGGGTGGGGTGACCACTGCAGATGATGGATGGGGTGACCACTGCAGATGATAGATGGGGTGACCACTGCAGATGATGGGTGGGGTGACCACTGCAGATGATTGGTGGGGTGACCACTGCAGATGATGGGTGGGGTGACCACTGCAGATGATGGGTGGGGTGACCACTGCAGATGATGGATGGGGTGACCACTGCAGATGATGGATGGGGTGACCACTGCAGATGATGGATGGGGTGACCACTGCAGGTGATGGGTGGGGTGACCACTGCAGATGATGGGTGGGGTGACCACTGCAGATGATGGGTGGGGTGACCACTGCAGATGATGGATGGGGTGACCACTGCAGATGATGGGTAGGGTGACCACTGCAGATGATAGATGGGGTGACCACTGCAGATGATGGATGGGGTGACCACTGCAGATGATGGGTGGGGTGACCACTGCAGATGATAGATGGGGTGACCACTGCAGATGATGGGTAGGGTGACCACTGAAGATGATGGGTGGGGTGACCACTGCAGATGATAGATGGGGTGACCACTGCAGATGATGGGTGGGGTGACCACTGCAGATGATGGGTGGGGTGACCACTGCAGATGATGGGTGGGGTGACCACTGCAGATGATGGATGGGGTGACCACTGCAGATGATGGATGGGGTGACCACTGCAGATGATGGGTGGGGTGACCACTGCAGATGATAGATGGGGTGACCACTGCAGATGATGGGTGGGGTGACCACTGCAGATGATGGGTGGGGTGACCACTGCAGATGATGGGTGGGGTGACCACTGCAGATGATGGGTGGGGTGACCACTGCAGATGATGGATGGGGTGACCACTGCAGATGATGGATGGGGTGACCACTGCAGGTGATGGGTAGGGTGACCACTGAAGATGATGGGTGGGGTGACCACTGCAGATGATGGATGGGGTGACCACTGCAGATGATGGATGGGGTGACCACTGCAGGTGATGGGTAGGGTGACCACTGAAGATGATGGGTGGGGTGACCACTGCAGATGATGGATGGGGTGACCACTGCAGATGATGGATGGGGTGACCACTGCAGATGATGGATGGGGTGACCACTGCAGATGATAGATGGGGTGACCACTGCAGATGATGGGTGGGGTGACCACTGCAGATGATGGGTGGGGTGACCACTGCAGATGATGGATGGGGTGACCACTGCAGATGATGGATGGGGTGACCACTGCAGATGATAGATGGGGTGACCACTGCAGATGATAGATGGGGTGACCACTGCAGATGATGGGTGGGGTGACCACTGCAGATGATGGGTGGGGTGACCACTGCAGATGATGGATGGGGTGACCACTGCAGATGATGGATGGGGTGACCACTGCAGGTGATGGGTTGGGTGACCACTGCAGATGATGGATGGGGTGACCACTGCAGATGATGGATGGGGTGACCACTGCAGGTGATGGGTAGGGTGACCACTGAAGATGATGGGTGGGGTGACCACTGCAGATGATGGATGGGGTGACCACTGCAGATGATGGATGGGGTGACCACTGCAGATGATGGATGGGGTGACCACTGCAGGTGATGGGTAGGGTGACCACTGAAGATGATGGGTGGGGTGACCACTGCAGATGATGGATGGGGTGACCACTGCAGATGATGGATGGGGTGACCACTGCAGATGATGGATGGGGTGACCACTGCAGGTGATGGGTAGGGTGACCACTGAAGATGATGGGTGGGGTGACCACTGCAGATGATGGATGGGGTGACCACTGCAGATGATGGATGGGGTGACCACTGCAGATGATGGGTGGGGTGACCACTGCAGGTGATGGGTAGGGTGACCACTGAAGATGATGGGTGGGGTGACCACTGAAGATGATGGGTGGGGTGACCACTGCATGTGATGGGTGGGGTGACCACTGCAGATGATGGGTGGGGTGACCACTGCAGATGATGGGTGGGGTGACCACTGCAGGTGATGGGTGGGGTGACCACTGAAG
>NC_092281.1:3623572-3636072 GCF_036320965.1 Panulirus ornatus
CGTATTGACCTGCCACTTGTATTGACTTGCCCCTCGTATTGACCTGCCACTTGTATTGACCTGCCACTCGTATTGACCTGCCACTTGTATTGACCTGCCACTCGTATTGACCTGCCACTCGTATTGACCTGCCACTTGTATTGACCTGCCACTCGTATTGACCTGCCACTCGTATTGACCTGCCACTTGTATTGACCTGCCACTCGTATTGACCTGCCACTTGTATTGACCTGCCACTCGTATTGACCTGCCACTCGTATTGACCTGCCACTCGCATTGACCCGCCACTTGTATTGACCTGCCACTCGTATTGACCTGCCACTTGTATTGACCTGCCACTCGTATTGACCTGCCACTCGTATTGACCTGCCACTTGTATTGACCTGCCACTCGTATTGACCTGCCACTCGTATTGACCTGCCACTTGTATTGACCTGCCACTCGTATTGACCTGCCATTTGTATTGACCTGCCACTCGTATTGACCTGCCACTCGTATTGACCTGCCACTCGCATTGACCCGCCACTTGTATTGACCTGCCACTCGTATTGACCTGCCACTTGTATTGACCTGCCACTCGTATTGACCTGCCACTCGTATTGACCTGCCACTTGTATTGACCTGCCACTCGCATTGACCTGCCACTCGTATTGACCTGCCACTCGTATTGACCTGTCACTCGTATTGACCTGCCACTTGTATTGACCTGCCACTCGTATTGACCTGCCACTCGTGTTGACCTGCCACTTGTATTGACCTGCCACTTGCATTGACCTGCCACTTGTATTGACCTGCCACTCGTATTGACCTGCCACTTGTATTGACCTGCCACTCGTATTGACCTGCCACTTGTATTGACCTGCCACTCGCATTGACCTGCCACTCGTATTGACCTGCCACTCGTATTGACCTGCCACTTGTATTGACCTGCCACTTGTATTGACCTGCCCCTCGTATTGACCTGCCACTTGTATTGACCTGCCCCTCGTATTGACCTGCCACTTGTATTGACCTGCCCCTCGTATTGACCTCCCACTCGTATTGACCTGCCACTTGTATTGACCTGCCACTCGTATTGACCTGTCACTCGTATTGACCTACCATTCGTATTGACCTGCCACTCGTATTGACCTGCCACTCGTATTGACCTGCCACTTGTATTGACCTGCCACTCGTATTGACCTGCCACTTGTATTGACCTGCCACTCGTATTGACCTGCCACTCGCATTGACCTGCCACTCGTATTTACCTGCCCCTCGTATTGACCTGCCACTCGTATTGACCTGCCATTCGTATTGACCTGCCACTTGTATTGACCTGCCACTTGTATTGACCTGCCCCTCGTATTGACCTGCCACTCGTATTGACCAGCCACTTGTATTGACCTGCCACTCGTATTTACCTGCCACTTGTATTGACCTGCCCCTCGTATTGACCTGCCACTCGTATTTACCTGCCACTTGTATTGACCTACCACTTGTATTGACCTGTCACTCGTATTGACCTGCCAATCGTATTGACCTGCCACTCTTATTGACCAGCCACTTGTATTGACCTGCCACTCGTATTGACCAGCCACTTGTATTGACCTGCCACTCGTATTGACCTGCCACTCTTATTGACCTGCCACTTGTATTGACCTGCCACTTGTATTGACCTGCCACTTGTATTGACCAGCCACTTGTATTGACCTGCCACTCGTATTGACCTGCCACTCGTATTGACCTGCCACTTGTATTGACCTGCCATTCGTATTGACCTGCCACTCGTATTGACCTGCCACTTGTATTGACCTGCCACTCGTATTGACCTGCCACTCGTATTGACCTGCCACTCGTATTGACCTACCATTGGTATTGACCTGCCATTGGTATTGACCTGCCACTCGTATTGACCTGCCACTCGTATTGACCTGCCACTTGTATTGACCTGCCACTCGTATTGACCTGCCACTTGTATTGACCTGTCACTCGTATTGACCTGCCACTCGTATTGACCTACCATTGTTATTGACCTACCATTGGTATTGACCTGCCACTCGTATTGACCTGCCACTCGTATTGACCTGCCACTTGTATTGACCTGTCACTCGTATTGACCTGCCACTCGTATTGACCTGCCACTTGTATTGACCTGTCACTCGTATTGACCTGCCACTCGTATTGACCTGTCACTCGTATTGACCTGCCACTCGTATTGACCTGCCACTCGTATTGACCTGCCACTTGTATATATATATATATATATATATATATATATATATATATATATATATATATATATATATCAAATCCCATCATGAGTTATGCATAATGAAACCGAGATATATAAACATTTCCCATTTATTAGCCCAGCCAATAGTTGAGATGTTTGAAATAGCTCGTTGCGTTGTTATCTGTAACCAGCAGTTGGTCTGTTGAAAGGTGTCAGGAGTGGGGTGGAGTGGGGGGAGTGGGGGGGTGTGTAGTAACGCTGTAGCCAGCGTTACTCTCGGTGTGTGACGCGGTAACACTGGTACTGTGACGTGTTACGTGATGAGAGGTTGATCAAGATGAGGTAATCAGTTACCTCGTGGTAACTACCTCGTGGTAATTACCTCGTGGTAACTAGTTACCTTTTTGGTGCCACACGAGGTGAGTTTTATTATGCTTGCTGTCACTGATAATGTAGCAGTTGTGAGTGGGGAGGAGAGTGAGTGGGGAGGAGGGTGAGTGGGGAGGGGGATGAGTGGGGAGGAGGGTGAATGGGAAGGAGGATGAGTGGGAAGGAGGATGAGTGGGGAGGAGGGTGAATGGGAAGGAGGGTGAGTGGGGAGGAGGGTGAGTGGGGAGGAGGGTGAGTGGGAAGGAGGGTGAGTGGGAAGGAGGATGAGTGGGAAGGAGGATGAGTGGGGAGGAGGGTGAATGGGAAGGAGGGTGAGTGGGGAGGAGGGTGAGTGGGAAGGAGGGTGAGTGGGAAGGAGGATGAGTGGGAAGGAGGATGAGTGGGGAGGAGGGTGAATGGGAAGGAGGATGAGTGGGGAGGAGGGTGAATGGGAAGGAGGATGAGTGGGAAGGAGGATGAGTGGGGAGGAGGGTGAATGGGAAGGAGGGTGAGTGGGGAGGAGGGTGAGTGGGGAGGAGGGTGAGTGGGAAGGAGGGTGAGTGGGGAGGAGGGTGAGTGGGAAGGAGGGTGAGTGGGGAGGAGGGTGAGTGGGGAGGAGGGTGAGTGCTTAGTGGTGATAGTGTGTTGACAATGGTGAGTGTTAGCAGTGGTGATGGTGTGTTGACAGTGGTGATAGTGTGTTGGCAGTGGTTATGGTGTGTTGGCAGTGGTTATGGTGTGTTGGCAGTGGTTATGGTGTGTTGACAGTGGTGATGATGTGTTGACAGTGGTGATAATGAGTTGACAGTGGTGATAGTGAGTTGACAGTGGTGATGATGTGTTGACAGTGGTGATGATGTGTTGACAGTGGTGATAATGAGTTGACAGTGGTGATAGTGAGTTGACAGTGGTGATGATGTGTTGGCAGTGGTGAAGGAGTAGTGACAGTGGTGATGATGTGTTGACAGTGGTGATGATGTGTTGGCAGTGGTGAAGGAGTAGTGACAGTGGTGATGATGTGTTGACAGTGGTGATAGTGTGTTGACAGTGGTGATGATGTGTTGGCAGTGGTGATGATGTGTTGGCAGTGGTGAAGGAGTAGTGACAGTGGTGATGATGTGTTGACAGTGGTGATAATGAGTTGACAGTGGTGATAGTGTGTTGGCAGTGGTGATGATGTGTTGACAGTGGTGATGATGTGTTGACAGTGGTGATAGTGTGTTGGCAGTGGTGATAGTGTGTTGGCAGTGGTGAAGGAGTAGTGACAGTGGTGATGATGTGTTGACAGTGGTGATAATGAGTTGACAGTGGTGATAGTGTGTTGGCAGTGGTGATGATGTGTTGACAGTGGTGATGATGTGTTGACAGTGGTGATAATGAGTTGACAGTGGTGATAGTGTGTTGGCAGTGGTGAAGGAGTAGTGACAGTGGTGATGATGTGTTGACAGTGGTGATGATGTGTTGACAGTGGTGATAATGAGTTGACAGTGGTGATAGTGTGTTGGCAGTGGTGATGATGTGTTGACAGTGGTGATAGTGTGTTGACAGTGGTGAAGGAGTAGTGACAGTGGTGATGATGTGTTGACAGTGGTGATAATGAGTTGACAGTGGTGATAGTGTGTTGGCAGTGGTGAAGGAGTAGTGACAGTGGTGATGATGTGTTGACAGTGGTGATAATGAGTTGACAGTGGTGATGATGTGTTGACAGTGGTGATAGTGTGTTGGCAGTGGTGATAGTGTGTTGGCAGTGGTGAAGGAGTAGTGACAGTGGTGATAGTGTGTTGACAGTGGTGATGATGTGTTGGCAGTGGTGATGATGTGTTGGCAGTGGTGAAGGAGTAGTGACAGTGGTGATGATGTGTTGACAGTGGTGATGATGTGTTGACAGTGGTGATAGTGTGTTGGCAGTGGTGATAGTGTGTTGGCAGTGGTGATAGTGTGTTGGCAGTGGTGAAGGAGTAGTGACAGTGGTGATAGTGTGTTGACAGTGGTGATGATGTGTTGACAGTGGTGATAGTGTGTTGGCAGTGGTGAAGGAGTAGTGACAGTGGTGATGATGTGTTGACAGTGGTGATGATGTGTTGACAGTGGTGATAGTGTGTTGGCAGTGGTGATAGTGTGTTGGCAGTGGTGATAGTGTGTTGGCAGTGGTGAAGGAGTAGTGACAGTGGTGATAGTGTGTTGACAGTGGTGATGATGTGTTGACAGTGGTGATAGTGTGTTGGCAGTGGTGAAGTAGTGACAGTGGTGATGATGTGTTGACAGTGGTGATGATGTGTTGACAGTGGTGATAGTGTGTTGGCAGTGGTGATAGTGTGTTGGAAGTGGTGATAGCGTGTTGGCAGTGGTGATAGTGTGTTGGCAGTGGTGATAGTGTGTTGGCAGTGGTGATAGTGTGTTGGCAGTGGTGAAGGAGTAGTGACAGTGGTGATGATGTGTTGACAGTGGTGATGATGTGTTGACAGTGGTGATAGTGTGTTGGCAGTGGTGATAGTGTGTTGGAAGTGGTGATAGTGTGTTGGCAGTGGTAAAGAGTAGTGACAGTGGTGATGATGTGTTGACAGTGGTGATGATGTGTTGACAGTGGTGATAGTGTGTTGGCAGTGGTGATAGTGTGTTGGAAGTGGTGATAGTGTGTTGGCAGTGGTGAAGGAGTAGTGACAGTGGTGATAGTGTGTTGACAGTGGTGATGATGTGTTCACAGTGGTGATAATGAGTTGACAGTGGGGTGGGGTGGGGGTGCCACCCCAGTGATCGGGGTGGGACATGACGTCACTGGCGAAGCGAGTTTCCTCACGTGAAGATAACTTTGTTGTGGCCGCTCTCTCTCTCTCTCTCTCTCTCTCTCTCTCTCTCTCTCTCTCTCTCTCTCTCTCTCTCTCTCTCTCTCTCTCTCTCTCTCTCTCTCTCTCTCTCTCTCTATCTCTCTCTCTCTCTCTAACTTTGTATACCTCCTCTAGTTTCCCCTCGCTCCCCCAGCTTCCCCTCGCTCCTCCAGCTTCCTCCCGCTCCCCCAGCTTCCTCCCGCTCCTCCAGCTTCCTCCCGCTCCTCCAGCCTCCTCCCGCTCCTCCAGCTTCCTCCCGCTCCTCCAACTTCCTCCCGCTCCTCCAGCTTCCTCCCGCTCCTCCAGCTTCCTCCCGCTCCCCCAACTTCCTCCCGCTCCTCCAGCTTCCTCCCGCCCTCCTGCCTCCTCCCGCTCCCCCAGCTTCCTCCCGCTCCCCCAGCTTCCTCGCTCCTCCAGCTTCCTCCCGCTCCTCCAGCTTCCTCCCGCTCCCCCAGCTTCCTCCCGCTCCTCCAGTCTCCTGCCGCTCCTCCAGCCTCCTCCCGCTCCCCCAGCTTCCCCTCGCTCCTCCAGCTTCCTCCCGCTCCCCCAGCTTCCTCCCGCTCCTCCAGCCTCCTCCCGCTCCCCCAGCTTCCTCTCGCTCCCCCAGCTTCCTCCCGCTCCTCCAGCTTCCTCCCGCTCCCCCAGCTTCCTCCCGCTCCTCCAGCCTCCTGCCGCTCCTCCAGCCTCCTCCCGCTCCCCCAGCTTCCCGCTCCTCCAGCTTCCTCCCGCTCCTCCAGCTTCCTCCCGCTCCCCCAGCTTCCTCCCGCTCCTCCAGCTTCCTCCCGCTCCTCCAGCTTCCTCCCGCTCCTCCAGCCTCCTCCCGCTCCTCCAGCTTCCTCCCGCTCCTCCTGCCTCCTCCCGCTCCCCCAGCTTCCTTCCGCTCCCCCAGCTTCCTCGCTCCTCCAGCTTCCTCCCGCTCCTCCAGCTTCCTCCCGCTCCTCCAGCCTCCTCCCGCTCCTCCAGCTTCCTCCCGCTCCTCCAGCTTCCTCCCGCTCCTCCAGCTTCCTCCCGCTCCCCCAGCTTCCTCTCGCTCCCCCAGCTTCCTCCCGCTCCTCCAGCCTCCTCCCGCTCCTCCAGCTTCCTCCCGCTCCCCCAGCTTCCTCCCGCTCCCCCAGCTTCCTCCCGCTCCTCCAGCTTCCTCCCGCTCCTCCAGCTTCCCCGCTCCCCCAGCTTCCTCCCCTCCCAGCTTCCTCCCGCTCCTCCAGCCTCCTCCCGCTCCTCCAGCTTCCTCCCGCTCCTCCAGCCTCCTCCCGCTCCTCCAGCTTCCTCCCGCTCCCCAGCTTCCTCCCGCTCCTCCAGCTTCCTCCCGCTCCTCCAGCCTCCTCCCGCTCCCCAGCTCCTCCCGCTCCCCCAGCTTCCTCCCGCTCCTCCAGCTTCCTCCCGCTCCTCCAGCCTCCTCCCGCTCCCCCAGCTTCCTCCCGCTCCCCAGCTTCCTCCCGCTCCTCCAGCTTCCTCCCGCTCCTCCAGCTTCCTCCTCCCGCTCCTCCAGCTTCCTCCCGCTCCCCCAGCTTCCTCCCGCTCCTCCTCCCCGCTCCCGTCCTTCGCTCTCCGCTCCTCCCTCCCGCTCCTCCCGCTCCCCAGCTTCCCCTCCCGCTCCCTCCAGCTTCCTCCCGCTCCTCAGCTTCCTCCCGCTCCTCCAGCTTCCTCCCGCTCCTCCAGCTTCCTCCGCTCCTCCCAGCTTCCTCCCGCTCCTCCAGCTTCCTCCCGCTCCCCAGCTTCCTCCGCTCCTCCAGCTTCCTCCCGCTCCTCCAGCTTCCTCCCGCTCCTCCAGCTTCCTCCCGCTCCACTCCAGCCTCCTCCTCGCTCCCCAGCTCCTCCCGCTCCTCCAGCTCTCCTCCGCTCCTCCAGCCTCCTCTCCGCTCCTCCAGCGTCCTCCCGCTCCTCCAGCTTCCTCCCGCTCCCCCAGCTTCCTCCCGCTCCTCCAGCTTCCTCCCGCTCCTCCAGCCTCCTCCCGCTCCTCCAGCTTCCTCCCGCTCCTCCAGCTTCCTCCCGCTCCTCCAGCTTCCTCCCGCTCCCCCAGCTTCCTCCCGCTCCCCCAGCTTCCTCCGCTCCCCAGCTTCCTCCCGCTCCTCCAGCCTCCTCCCGCTCCTCCAGCCTCCTCCCGCTCCTCCAGCTTCCTCCCTGCTCCTCCAGCTTCCACTCGCGTCCCGCGAGCTTCCTCGCCGCTCCTCCAGCTTCCTCCGCTCCTCCAGCTTCCTCCCGCTCCTCCAGCTCCTCTCCGCTCCTCCAGCTTCCTCCCGCTGCCTCCAGCTTCCTCCCGCTCCCTCCAGCTTCCTCCCGCTCCTCCAGCTTCCTCTCCGCTCCTCCAGCTTCCTCCCCGCTCCTCCAGCTTCCTCCCGCTCCTCCAGCTTCCTCTCGCTCCTCCAGCTTCCTCCCGCTCCTCCAGCTTCCTCCCGCTCACCCCAGCTTCCTCCCGCTCCTCCAGCTTCCTCCTCCCCCAGCTCCTCCCCTCCCCTGCCTCCTCCGCTCCTCCAGCTTCCTTCCTCCCGCTCCTCCAGCTTCCTCCCGCTCCTCCAGCCTCCTCCCGCTCCTCCAGCCCCTCCCGCTCCTCCAGCTTCTCCCGCTCCCCCCAGCTTCCTCCCGCTCCTCCAGCTTCCTCCCGCTCCTCCAGCTTCCTCCCGCTCCTCCAGCTTCCTCCCGCTCCTCCAGCCTCCTCTCGCTCCTCCAGCTTCCTCCCGCTCCCCCAGCTTCCTCCCGCTCCTCCAGCTTCCTCCGCTCCTCCAGCCTCCTCCCCGCTCCTCCAGCTTCCTCCCGCTCCCCCAGCTTCCTCCCGCTCCTCCAGCTTCCTCCCGCTCCTCCAGCTTCCTCCCGCTCCCCCAGCTTCCTCCCGCTCCTCCAGCTTCCTCCCTCTCCTCCAGCCTCCTCTCGCTCCTCCAGCTTCCTCCCGCTCCTCCAGCTTCCTCCCGCTCCTCCAGCTTCCTCCCGCTCCTCCAGCCTCCTCCCGCTCCTCCAGCTTCCTCCCGCTCCCCCAGCTTCCTCCCGCTCCTCCAGCTTCCTCCCGCTCCTCCAGCTTCCTCCCGCTCCCCCAGCTTCCTCCCGCTCCTCCAGCTTCCTCCCTCTCCTCCAGCCTCCTCTCGCTCCTCCAGCTTCCTCCCGCTCCTCCAGCTTCCTCCCGCTCCTCCATCCACATCTGCCTCTGTGTCCTCCCGCTCTCCTGGACCTCATTCCCTTCCCGTCCTTGCTCTCCTCTCTTTCCTCCACCCCATCCCAATCTCTCCCCTTCCATCCCCCCTTTCCCCTCCTTCCCATTCCCCAACCCTCCCCTTCCCCATCTATCCCCCCCTCACATCCCCAACCCCCAACCCTCCCCCGGTCTGTGGGAGCGGCTCAGCAGGGGAGGGGGGAAGAAGGGGTCATCCCCCCTCCTCCCCCCAGGGCAAGGGCTCGGGGCGCGGGAACTGGGGGGGGGGTCGAGGGGGGGGGGTCGGGGGGGGGGTAGGGTAGGGGTTGTGGGGGGAGAAGACCCCTCCACCCCCACCCCATATACCTACCCCCGCCTGCCTGCCTGCCTGCCGGGCTGGCTGGCTAGCTGGCTTCAGTTGACCCCAGGCTCTCGTCGGGGGTGGACACGCCAACCTTCTCCTCCTCCTCCTCCTGCTGCGCGCGCACGTACACACACACACACACACCCCCGCCCGCCTTGCCTCGTTAATGGTCATCACCGCCACGCTCTTCCATTTACCTGGCCAGCAAGAGAGAGCAGCAGGTCCCGGCATTGTGTGTGTGTGTGTTCCTCGCGGGGAGACGACGGAGTGTGTGTGCTGCCTCGCCCGAGGCCAAAGCAACAGTGAATCGATGACGGTGGACGAGTGTCAATATATACACCATTTTTTCATCCCAGGATAGACGCCAACTTGGGCCGTGTACGTCCTAGGGATCGTAAACAGTGAGCTTGCTCGGGTCAGGGAAACCATCTTGCGATACATCCAGTTGAAGCTACTAAGCAGAGCCCTCTCACTTGCTGTACTTCCCAGTACACATGTACTCCTCCAGGGTGTACTGTGTGTGTGTACTGGGGGGGAGGGAGTGGTGGTGGTGAGGATGAAGTCTCCGTTGACCGCATGTTGGGGTAGCGCCGTCCGTCTTCCTTGAGAAGAAGTCTGTGTGTGTGTGTGTACTGGTGTGTTGTGTGTTGTGCCGGGAAACACACACTGGCAGTGAGTTGGTTAAGTGTACCGGTAACTTGAAGTGTAGTATACCGGTAACTTGAAGTGTAGTATACCGGTAACTTGAAGTGTAGTATACCGGTAACTTGAAGTGTAGTACACCGGTAACTTGAAGTGTAGTACACCGGTAACTTGAAGTGTAGTGTACCGGTAACTTGAAGTGTAGTACACCGGTAACTTGAAGTGTAGTACACCGGTAACTTGAAGTGTAGTGTACCGGTAACTTGAAGTGTAGTATACCGGTAACTTGGAGTTTGTGGTATACCGGCAACTTGGAGTGTAGTATACCGGTAACTTGAAGTGTAGTATACCGGTAACTTGGAGTTTGTGGTATACCGGCAACTTGGAGTGTAGTATACCGGTAATTTGAGGTGTAGTGTACCGGTAACTTAAAGTGTAGTACACCGGTAACTTGAAGTGTATCATACCGGTAACTTGGAGTGTAGTATACCGGTAACTTGAAGTGTGGTACCCCGGTAACTTGGAGTGTAGTATACCGGTAACTTGAAGTGTGGTACCCCGGTAACTTGGAGTGTGTGGTACCCCGGTAACTTGGATATTAAGTAATACTGGTGACCTGGGACCTGAAGAATACCCACAACTGACATCATACTGAAAGGTAATTATGTAACTCAGTGTTGACTCTCTCTCTCTCTCTCTCTCTCTCTCTCTCTCTCTCTCTCTCTCTCTCTCTCTCTCTCTCTCTCGTACCGCCATGTTCCATCATGGCCCTAGTACCATCATGCTCCATCCTGGTGGTGTGTTCCATCATGGCCCTAGTACCATCATGCTCCATCCTGGTGGTGTGTTCCATCATGGCCCTAGTACCATCATGCTCCATCCTGGTGTTGTGTTCCATCATGGCCCTAGTACCATCATGCTCCATCCTGGTGGTGTGTTCCATCATGGCCCTAGTACCATCATGCTCCATCCTGGTGGTGTGTTCCATCATGGCCCTAGTACCATCATGCTCCATCCTGGTGTTGTGTTCCATCATGACCCTAGTACCATCATGCTCCATCCTGGTGGTGTGTCCCATCATGGCCCTAGTACCATCATGCTCCATCCTGGTGGTGTGTTCCATCATGGCCCTAGTACCATCATGCTCCATCCTGGTGGTGTGTTCCATCATGGCCCTAGTACCATCATGCTCCATCCTGGTGGTGTGTTCCATCATGGCCCTAGTACCATCATGCTCCATCCTGGTGGTGTGTTCCATCATGGCCCTAGTACCATCATGCTCCATCCTGGTGGTGTGTTCCATCATGGCCCTAGTACCATGCTCCATCCTGGTGGTGTGTTCCATCATGGCCCTAGTACCATCATGCTCCATCCTGGTGGTGTGTTCCATCATGGCCCTAGTACCATCATGCTCCATCCTGGTGGTGTGTTCCATCATGGCCCTAGTACCATCATGCTCCATCCTGGTGGTGTGTTCCATCATGGCCCTAGTACCTCATGCTCCATCCTGGTGGTGTGTTCCATCATGGCCCTAGTACCATCATGCTCCATCCTGGTGGTGTGTTCCATCATGGCCCTAGTACCATGCTCCATCCTGGTGGTGTGTTCCATCATGGCTCCAGTACCATCATGCTCCATCCTGGTGTTGTGTCTCATCATGGCCCTAGTACCATGCTCCATCCTGGTGGTGTGTACCATCATGGCCCTAGTACCATCAGCTCCATCCTGGTGTTGTGTTCCATCATGGCCCTAGTACCATCATGCTTCATCCTGGTGGTGAGTACCTTCATGGCCCTAGTACCATGCTCCATCCTGGTGGTGTGTACCATCATGGCCCTAGTACCATCAGCTCCATCCTGATGTTGTGTTCCATCATGGCCCTAGTACCATCATGCGTCATCCTGGTGGTGTGTACCATCATGGCCCTAGTACCATCATGCTCCATCCTGGTGGTGTGTTCCATCATGGCCCTAGTACCATCATGCTCCCTCCTGGTGGTGTGTTTCATCACGGCCCTAGTACCATGCTCCATCCTGGTGTTATGTTCCATCATGGCCCTAGTACCATCATACTCCATCCTTTTGGTGTTCTACCATGGTCTTAATTCCATGCTCCATCCTGGTGGTGTGTTCCATCAAGGCCCTAGTACCATCATGCACCATCCTGGTGTGTTTCATCATGGCCCTAGTACCATGCTCCATCCTGGTGGTGTGTTCGATCATGGCCGTAGTACCATCATGCTCCATCCTGGTGTGTTCCATCATGGCCCTGGTACCATGCTCCATCCTGGTGGTGGGTTTCATAATGGCCCTAGTACCATCAGCTCCATCCTGGTGGTGTTCCATCATGGCCCTAGTATCATGCTCTATCCTGATGGTGTGTTCCATCATGGCCCTAGTACCATCATGCGCCATCGTGGTGGTGTGTTCCATCATGGCCCTAGTACCATCATGCTCCATCCTCGTGTTGTGTTCCATCATGGCCCTGGTATCATGCTCCATCCTGGTGGTGTGTTCCATCATGGCCCTAATACCATCATGCTCCATCCTGGTGTTGTCTTCCATCATGGCCCTGGTACCATTCTCCATCCTGGTGGTGTGTTTCATCATGGCCCTAGTACCATCATGCTCCATCCTGGTGGTGTGTTCCATCATGGCCCTAGTACCATCATGCTCCATCCTGGTGGTGTGTTCCATCATGGCCCTAGTAACATCATGCTCCATCGTGGTGGTGTGTTTCATCATGGCCCTGGTACCATGCTCCACCCTGGTAGTGTGTTCCATCATGGCCCCAGTACCATCATGCTTCATCCTGGTGTTGTGTTCCATCATGGCCCTAGTACCATCATGCTCCATCCTGGTGGTGTGTTCCATCATGGCCCTAGTGCCATCATGCTCCATCCTGGCGGTGTGTTCCATCATGGCCCTTGTACCATCATGCTCCATCCTGGTGGTGTGTTCCATC
>NC_092281.1:3643572-3651072 GCF_036320965.1 Panulirus ornatus
AGTGGCCCACTGCAGGACTTAATTACCACAGTGGCCCACTGCAGGACTTAATTACCACAGTGGCCCACTGCAGGACTTAATTACCACAGTGGCCCACTGCAGGACTTAATTACCACAGTGGCCCACTGCAGGACTTAATTACCACAGTGGCCCACTGCAGGACTTAATTACCACAGTGGCCCACTGCAGGACTTAATTACCACAGTGGCCCACTGCAGGACTTAATTACCACAGTGGCCCACTGCAGGACTTAATTACCACAGTGGCCCACTGCAGGACATAATTACCACAGTGGCCCACTGCAGGACTTAATTACCACAGTGGCCCACTGCAGGACATAATTACCACAGTGGCCCACTGCAGGACTTAATTACCACAGTGGCCCACTGCAGGACATAATTACCACAGTGGCCCACTGCAGGACTTAATTACCACAGTGGCCCACTGCAGGACATAATTACCACAGTGGCCCACTGCAGGACTTAATTACCACAGTGGCCCACTGCAGGACTTAATTACCACAGTGGCCCACTGCAGGACATAATTACCACAGTGGCCCACTGCAGGACTTAATTACCACAGTGGCCCACTGCAGGACTTAATTACCACAGTGGCCCACTGCAGGACTTAATTACCACAGTGGCCCACTGCAGGACTTAATTACCACAGTGGCCCACTGCAGGACTTAATTACCACAGTGGCCCACTGCAGGACTTAATTACCACAGTGGCCCACTGCAGGACTTAATTACCACAGTGGCCCACTGCAGGACTTAATTACCACAGTGGCCCACTGCAGGACTTAATTACCACAGTGGCCCACTGCAGGACTTAATTACCACAGTGGCCCACTGCAGGACTTAATTACCACAGTGGCCCACTGCAGGACTTAATTACCACAGTGGCCCACTGCAGGACTTAATTACCACAGTGGCCCACTGCAGGACTTAATTACCACAGTGGCCCACTGCAGGACTTAATTACCACAGTGGCCCACTGCAGGACATAATTACCACAGTGGCCCACTGCAGGACTTAATTACCACAGTGGCCCACTGCAGGACATAATTACCACAGTGGCCCACTGCAGGACTTAATTACCACAGTGGCCCACTGCAGGACTTAATTACCACAGTGGCCCACTGCAGGACTTAATTACCACAGTGGCCCACTGCAGGACTTAATTACCACAGTGGCCCACTGCAGGACTTAATTACCACAGTGGCCCACTGCAGGACTTAATTACCACAGTGGCCCACTGCAGGACATAATTACCACAGTGGCCCACTGCAGGACTTAATTACCACAGTGGCCCACTGCAGGACTTAATTACCACAGTGGCCCACTGCAGGACATAATTACCACAGTGGCCCACTGCAGGACTTAATTACCACAGTGGCCCACTGCAGGACTTAATTACCACAGTGGCCCACTGCAGGACTTAATTACCACAGTGGCCCACTGCAGGACTTAATTACCACAGTGGCCCACTGCAGGACTTAATTACCACAGTGGCCCACTGCAGGACTTAATTACCACAGTGGCCCACTGCAGGACTTAATTACCACAGTGGCCCACTGCAGGACTTAATTACCACAGTGGCCCACTGCAGGACATAATTACCACAGTGGCCCACTGCAGGACTTAATTACCACAGTGGTCCACTGCAGGACTTAATTACCACAGTGGCCCACTGCAGGACTTAATTACCACAGTGGCCCACTGCAGGACATAATTACCACAGTGGCCCACTGCAGGACATAATTACCACAGTGGCCCACTGCAGGACTTAATTACCACAGTGGCCCACTGCAGGACTTAATTACCACAGTGGCCCACTGCAGGACATAATTACCACAGTGGCCCACTGCAGGACTTAATTACCACAGTGGCCCACTGCAGGACATAATTACCACAGTGGCCCACTGCAGGACTTAATTACCACAGTGGTCCACTGCAGGACTTATTACCACAGTGGCCCATCAGGAGAGTTAATTACCACAGTGTCCACTGCAGGACTTAATTACCACAGTGGCCCACTGAGGAGTTTAATTACACAGTGTAGAGCGGGGGGGGTGGGGGGAGTGAGGGGAAAAGGGGGTTTCGTCCGGCTGATGACCCCCCCACCCCTCCTACCCCCCCCACTAGCGACACCAGCACACTGGCGGCTTGGTTTTGTTAAAACCTATTTTATAAGGGGGGGGGTTGTGGGGGGGGGGGTGTGGTGAGGTGGTGGGGGGGGTTCCCTGGTGGGGGTGGTTGGGGGTCGGTATGAGGTTGGGGGTCGTGTGAGTGGGGGGGGTGGGCGTAGTGAGGTGGTGGGGGTCGTAGTGAGGTGGTGGGGGTCGTAGTGAGGTGGTGGGGGTCGTAGTGAGGTGGTGGGGGTCGTAGTGAGGTGGTGGGGGTCGTGGTGAGGTAGTGGGGTCGTATGAGGTTGGGGGGGGGTCGTAGTGAGGTGGGGGGGGTCGTAGTGAGGTGGTGGGGGTCGGTGAGGTGGGGGGTCGGGGGTGAGGGGTGGGGAGTCCCTAAATAGGTGGGGGGGGTCGTAGTGAGGTGGTGGGGGGCGTAGTGAGGTGGTGGGGGTCGTGGTGAGGGGGTGGGGTCGTAGTGAGGTGGTGGGGGTCGTAGTGAGGTGGTGGGGTCGTAGTGAGGTGGTGGGGGTCGTGGTGAGGTGGTGGGAGTCGTAGTGAGGTGGTGGGGGGGCGTAGTGGGTGGTGGGGGTCGTATTTGGGGGGTGGGGGGCGTGTGAGGTTGGGGGGTTTGTGGTGAGGTGGTGGGTCGTGTGAGGTGGGGGGTCGTAGTGAGGTGGGGGGGGTCGTAGTGGGGGTGGTGGGGTCGTAGTTGAGGTGGTGGGGGGCGTTTTTTTTGGGGAGGTTGGAGCGTATGAGGTGGGGGGGGTCGAAGTGAGGTGGGGGGGTGGGGTGTGTTTGAGGTTTGGGTCGGGAGGTGTGGGGGTCGTGGTGAGGGTGTGGGGGTCGATGAGGTGGGGGGCGTTGGGGGTGGTGGGGTCGTAGTGAGGTGGGGGGGGTCCCAAGTGAGTGGGGGGTCGAATGAGTTGGGGGGGGGCGTATTTAGGTGGTGGGGGTCGTAGTTTAGGTGGTGGGGGTCCCTAGTGGGTGGTGGGGGATGGAGAGAGGTGGTTTGGGGGGGGGTAGTTTAGGGGGTGGGGTCGTGGTGAGGGGTGGAGGGGTTTAGTGAGGGTGGGGGTCGTAGTGAGGTGGGGGGGGGTCGTAGTGGAGGTTTGGGGGGGTCGTGGGGAGGTGGTGGGGGCGTAGTAGGTGGTTTTTGGGTTTGTAGTGAGATGGTGGGGGTCGTAGTGAGTGGTGGGGGTCGTGGTGAGGAGGGGGTGTGGGTTGGGGGGGTTGAGGGGTGGGGGTCGTAGTGAGTGGTGGGGGTCTAATCCCCATGTAGTGAGGTTTGGGGGGGGTCTAGTGGGGGTGGGAGGGGGTGTGGGGTGTAGTGAGTTGGTGGGGGTCGTAGTGTAGGTGGTGGGGTTCGTTAGTAGAGGGAGGGGACGTAGTGAGGTGGTTGGGGGTGTAGTGAGGGTGGTGGGGGTTCGGGTTTGGGGGTGGGGGTGAAGTGCGGTGGTGGGGGGGCTTAATTGAGGTGGGTGGGGGGTCGTGGAGGGGGGTTGGGGGTCTAGTGAGGTGGTGGGGGTCGTAGTGAGGGGGTGGGGGTCGTAGTTTTTGGGGTAGTGTGGGGGGGGGAGATAATGGTTATAGTCTGGTTGTGGTTGGGGGGGGTTAGTTGGATGTCTGTATCAATTTTGAGGTTTACTATGGACATAAATGAATTGGTCGTAGAAAAGACCCGGGGGGCTTAATTTCGTGGCATTAAGGTTTTGGGGGCTAAATTTTGGCAAAAGGGTGGTTTGGGGGTGGGAGTGCAGTGTTAGTGGTAGGGGTAAGGTATGGCATGTTAGTGGTGGGAGGGAAGATAGTGGCAGTCTGTTTGTGGTGGGGGGTAAAGGTAAAAAGGCAGTGTTAGTGGTGGGGGGGTATGGTGGGGCAGTGTTATGTTGGTGGGGGGTAAGGAGTGCAGTGGTAAGTGGGGGGGAGGTAAGGGGGGATTGTTAGTGGTGGGGGGTAATGTAGTGGCAGGTTGTGGTGGGGGGTAAGGAATGGCAGTGTTAGTGGTGGGGGGTAAGGTATGGCATTGTTAGTGGTGGGGGGGTAAGGTAGGGGCATGTTAGTGGTGGGGGTAAGGTAGTGGCATTGTTAGTGGTGGGGGGTAAGGTAGGGCATTGTTAGTGGTGAGGGGTAAGGTAGGGCTGTGTTAGTGGTGGGGGGTAAGGTAGTGGCATTGTTAGTGGTGGGGGGGTAAGGTAGGGGCAGTGTTAGTGGTGGGGGGGTAAGGTAGGGGCAGTGTTAGTGGTGGGGGGTAAGGTAGGGGCATTGTTAGTGGTGGGGGGTAAGGTAGTGGCATTGTTAGTGGTGGGGGGGGTAGGTAGGGGCAAGTGTTAGTGGTGGGGGGGTAAGGTAGGGGCATTGTTAGTGGTGGGGGGGTAAGGTAGTGGCAGTGTTAGTGGTGGGGGGTAAGGTAGTGGCAGTGTTAGTGGTGAGGGGTAAGGTAGTGGCAGTGTTAGTGGTGAGGGGGTAAGGTAGTGGCAGTGTTAGTGGTGAGGGGTAAGGTAGGGGCAGTGTTAGTGGTGGGGGGGTAAGGTAGGGGCAGTGTTAGTGGTGAGGGGTAAGGTAGGGGCAGTGTTAGTGGTGAGGGGTAAGGTAGGGGCAGTGTTAGTGGTGAGGGGTAAGGTAGTGGCAGTGTTAGTGGTGAGGGGGTAAGGTAGGGGCAGTGTTAGTGGTGAGGGGTAAGGTAGTGGCAGTGTTAGTGGTGAGGGGGTAAGGTAGGGGCAGTGTTAGTGGTGAGGGGTAAGGTAGTGGCAGTGTTAGTGGTGAGGGGTAAGGTAGGGGCAGTGTTAGTGGTGAGGGGTAAGGTAGGGGCAGTGTTAGTGGTGGGGGGTAAGGTAGTGGCAGTGTTAGTGGTGAGGGGTAAGGTAGGGGCAGTGTTAGTGGTGGGGGGGTAAGGTAGGGGCAGTGTTAGTGGTGAGGGGTAAGGTAGTGGCATTGTTAGTGGTGAGGGGTAAGGTAGGGGCAGTGTTAGTGGTGGGGGGTAAGGTAGGGGCAGTGTTAGTGGTGGGGGGGTAAGGTAGGGGCAGTGTTAGTGGTGAGGGGTAAGGTAGGGGCAGTGTTAGTGGTGAGGGGTAAGGTAGTGGCAGTGTTAGTGGTGAGGGGTAAGGTAGTGGCAGTGTTAGTGGTGAGGGGTAAGGTAGGGGCAGTGTTAGTGGTGAGGGGTAAGGTAGTGGCAGTGTTAGTGGTGAGGGGTAAGGTAGGGGCAGTGTTAGTGGTGAGGGGTAAGGTAGTGGCAGTGTTAGTGGTGAGGGGTAAGGTAGGGGCAGTGTTAGTGGTGAGGGGTAAGGTAGTGGCAGTGTTAGTGGTGAGGGGTAAGGTAGGGGCAGTGTTAGTGGTGAGGGGTAAGGTAGGGGCAGTGTTAGTGGTGGGGGGTAAGGTAGTGGCAGTGTTAGTGGTGAGGGGTAAGGTAGGGGCAGTGTTAGTGGTGGGGGGTAAGGTAGTGGCAGTGGGGGGCAATGGGGGGGGGGTAGTGGGACGTCTGAAGAGGAACATGGGAGAACACAAGATGAAGAACATGAAGAGGAACATGTGAGAACACAGGACGAAGAACATGAAGAGGAACATGTGAGAACACAGGACGAAGAACATGAAGAGGGGGGGGGAGGGGCTGCCTGTCCGTGTGTGTGTGTGTGTGTTGTGTGTGTGTGTGTGTGTAGGGGGGGGGGGAAGGAGGCGACCGTATCCAGTTCGTGTGTCAACATTAAGACCCCCCTACACCCCCCAACCCCCCTCAGGAGTGTGTTACAGGAGGGGGTCTGTCTGTCTGTCTGTCTGTCTGTCTGGTGGTGGGGGGGAGAGGGGGGGTCTGGTGCTGTAAGAGGGGGTCAATAAACCCCCCACCCCCCAACCCCCACGCCCCCCCCACCCCCCACTCTCTCGTGGGGCCTGAGGGCAGGTAAGGGCCGTTGTGCCCCGAGGGCCAGAAGTAGACAGAGAGTCGCCCCATTGACGGAATCTTCTGGGGGTTAAGGGGGAAGAGTCTGTCTGTCTCTCTGTCTGTCTATCTGTCTGTCTGTCTATATGTCTGTCTGTCTGTCTCTCTCTCTCTCTGTTTATCTGTCTGTCTGTCTCTGTCTCTGTCTATCTGTCTCTCTGTCTATCTGTCTGTCTGTCTCTCTGTCTTTCTGTCCGTCTGTCTATCTGTCTCTCTGTCTTTCTGTCTGTCTGTCTCTCTGTCTATCTGTCTCTCTGTCTTTCTGTCTGTCTGTCTATCTGTCTCTCTGTCTCTCTGTCTGTCTCTCTGTCTATCTGTCTGTCTATCTGTCTGTCTGTCTATCTGTCTGTCTATCTGTCTGTCTGTCTATCTGTCTGTCTATCTGTCTGTCTGTCTGTCTATCTGTGCCTGCGTGGGACCACTGTGGTAGACCAGCTTGCTGTCTACTTGCTGTCTACTTGCCCATCATGCACTGCTGTCTTATCTACTCTCTCGAGACAGGAGTTCTACTGGGTCGAGACAGGAGTTCTACTGGGTCGAGACTGGAGTTCTACTGGGTCGAGACAGGAGTTCTACTGGGTCGAGACAGGAGTTCTACTGGGTCGAGACAGCGGTTCTGCTGGGTCGAGACAGGAGTTCTACTGGGTCGAGATAGGAGTTCTACTGGGTCGAGACAGGAGTTCTACTGGGTCGAGACAGGAGTTCTACTGGGTCGAGACAGGAGTTCTACTGGGTCGAGAAGGAGTTCTACTGGGTCGAGACAGGAGTTCTACTGGGTTGAGACAGGAGTTTTAATGGATCGAGACAGGAGTTCTACTGGGTCGAGACAGGAGTTCTACTGGGTCGAGACAGGAGTTCTACTGGGTCGAGACAGCGGTTCTGCTGGGTCGAGACAGGAGTTCTACTGGGTCGAGATAGGAGTTCTACTGGGTCGAGACAGGAGTTCTACTGGGTCGAGACAGGAGTTCTACTGGGTCGAGACAGGAGTTCTACTGGGTCGAGAAGGAGTTCTACTGGGTCGAGACAGGAGTTCTACTGGGTTGAGACAGGAGTTTTAATGGATCGAGACAGGAATTCTACTGGGTCGAGACAGGAGTTCTACTGGGTCGAGGCAGGAGTTCTACTGGGTCGAGACAGGAGTTCTACTGGGTCGAGACAGGGGTTCTACTGGGTCGAGACAGGGGTTCTACTGGGTCGAGACAGGGTTCTACTGGGTCGAGACAGGAGTTCTACTGGGTCGAGACAGGGGTTCTACTGGATCGGGACAGGGGTTCTACTGGGTCGAGACAGGGGTTCTACTGGGTCGAGACAGGGGTTCTGCTGGGTCGAGACAGGAGTTCTACTGGGTCGAGACAGGAGTTCTACTGGGTCGAGACAGGAGTTCTAGAGGGTCGAGACAGGAGTTCTACTGGGTCGAGACAGGAGTTCTAGAGGGTCGA
>NC_092281.1:3658572-3673572 GCF_036320965.1 Panulirus ornatus
TTAGTGGATGGCGTCATCACAGTGGATTCTGTCATCACAGTGGATTGCGTCATCACAGTGGATTGTGCTGTCACAGTGGATTGTGTCATCATAGTGGACTGTGTCACCATAGTCGGTGGTGTCATCACGGTGGGTGGTGTAATCACAGTGGATTGCGTCATCACAGTGGGTTGTGTCCTCCAGTGTGTTGAGACACTGTGGGTTGTGTCATCACAGTGGGATGTGTCATCACAGTGGATTGTGTCACCACAGTAGGTTGCGTCATCACAGTGGGTTGTGTTCTCCAGTGGGTTGAGAAAAAGTGGGTTGTGTCATCACAGTGGGGTGCGTCATCTCAGTGGGTTGTGTTCTCCAATGGGTTGAGAAACAGTAGGTTCTGTAATCACAATGGGGTGCGTCATCACAGTGGGTTGTATCATCACAGTGGGTTGCATCATTACAGTGGGTTGTGTCATCACAGTGGGTTGTGTTCTCCAGTGAGTTGAGACACAGTGGGTTGGGTCATCACCGTGGGGGTGCGTCATCGCAGTGGGTTGCGTCATGTAGAACATCAAGAGAGAGGGAGTGGGTTGCGACAGAGAGCATCCATGACTGCATTTCCTCAGTGGGGGTCTCGTATGTTGTCATGAAAACTCGCACACCAACGCGCAACACCAAGTCCTGTGTAGTTGCTGGTGATCCGCACTGCCACTGGAATTATCCCAGTGTGTGAATAAATACATATATAAAGACCACACGTCCCTCGTCTTGTGTTAATTTGTTCCCAGGAATAAATTATAAATGATTTATTCTTACATTTAATCCCATCCCTCCCTCCCCACTGTATAATCTCCAGTGGATATTATACGTTTATTATCTATATTTTTTTCTAAGTTCTGAACTGATGTGAGAAATGTAGTCTGTATATGTTTCGTCGTGGTTCACGTCGCTAGCCATGGTGGTGGGGTGTCCAGCCCCTCCGTCAGCCCTCCGTCAGGAGGAGGGCTGACGGAGGGCTCTCTCTCTCTCTCTCTCTCTCTCTCTCTCTCTCTCTCTCTCTCTCTCTCTCTCTCTCTCTCTCTCTCTCTCTCTCTCTCTCTCTCTCAAGCTTTCTCTTTTTTTTTTGTAGGAATATTCATATATACGATAGAATTTGGTCTTGCGTATTCCATGCGTTTTGGAGAATGCATGTGAAACAAGGGCGGGAAAGGGATCAGGGAAGGGGGGTTGGAAACCCTCCTCTTCTTGTCTTTCCATTTCGAAAAGAGGATACAGAAGCTGGAGGTAGGCGGGGAGTTCTCATCCTCCTCGAAGGCTCAGGCTCAGATGTCTACATGTATGTGTGTGGATGTAACCCAGAGGACGAGAAAGGAGAGACAGGTAGTAAGTTTGAGGAGAGAAACCTGGATGTTCTGGCTCTGAGTGGAACACAGTTCAAGGGTTAAAGGGGAAGAAGAATGGTGTGGAAATGCCGTAGGAGTGAAGTTGGAGGTTGGTGAGAGGATGAGAGCTAAGGAAGGTGTAGCACTGCTCCTGAGGCAGGAGTTGTGGGAGTGTGTGAGAGTGTAAGAAAAGGAATTCTTAACTGATGTGAACGAAAATGAAAATGGTTAGGGCGAGATGGATGGTTATTCGTGCTTATGCATGTGGCCATGAGAATAAAGATCATGAGAGGCAAGTGTTTTGGGAATAGATGAGTGAATATGCCAGCAGTTTTGATGCACGAGACCGGGTTATAGTGATGGGTGATTTGAATGAAGATGGGTTAATATGGCAGTTAAGGAGTTGGGTGCTGAAAATGGGCTGATGATTGCGAATACCTAGTTGAAAAAGAGGGTCATACACAATTATACGTATGTGAGAAGGAAAGACGGTCAACTGGCTTTATTTGTTCACATATTAATTGATAGTCGTGTAGAAGAGAGGCTTATGTGTATAGTTGTGCTGAGAGGAGCAGTTGGTGGGATGTTTGATCACCGCCTTGTGGAGGCGAGGCTGGAGATTTGTCGAGGTGATCGGAGAAGAGGAAACAATATAGGTGTGAAAAGAGTGGTGAGAGTAAGTGAGCTTGGAAAAGAGACTTGCGTGAAGAAATACCGGGAGTGATTGAGTGTAGAATGGCCAAAGTGAAGAGTAAAATGAAGGAAGGGGAGTGGGTGAGGAAATTGGAGGTGTTTAGGGAAGCAGTGCTGGCATGTATGAAAGATACATGTGACCTCCGGAAAGGTGAGAGGTGGGCAAATTAGAAAGGGTAAGAGAGTGGTGGATTGAAGAGGTCAGGTTGTTAGTGAAAGAGAAAAGAGAGGCGTTTGGGCTGAGGGAATACAAATGATTAAGGGATATTTAAGAGAAAGCGGCAGTAGATGAAGAAAAAGGTGCAAGGGTTGAAAAAGAGGGCAAATGAGAGTTAAGGTGAGCGAGTATCAGTAAACTTTAGGGAGAAAAAGATGTTTTGGAAGGAGGTAAATGATGTGCGAAAAAAAGAAAACAAAATGGAGTATCGATGAAAGGGGCAACAGGGGAAGTGATAACAGGTAGTGATGAAATGAGGAGATGGAGTGAGTATTTTGAAGGTATGTTGAATGTGTTTGATGATAGAGTGGCAGATATAAGGTGTTTTGGTCGGGTTGGTATGCGAAGTGAGAGGGTCATGGAGAGTGTTTTGGTGAGGAGGGAAGAGGTGTTGAAGGCCTTACATAAGATGAAATGTGGCAATGCAGCTGGAGTGGATGGTACTGCAGTAGAATGTATTAAGAAAGGGGATGACTTTGTTGTTGATTGGTCAGTTGTGTATGCATGGATTATAGTGAAGTGCCTGAGGATTGGCGGAATGCATCTATAGTGTCTTAAGGATGTATGGCATGCGCATGAGTAGGAAGAGAGGAGGGTGAATTATTCCAAGCGAAGATTGGTTTGCGGCTGGGGTGTGTTGATGTAATTGGTTGTTTAATTTCTTTATGGATGGGGTAGTTAGGGTTGTCAATGTGAGCCTTGGATAAAAATTGGAGGAAGTTGAATGTTTTAGATATCTGGGAGTGGACATGGTAGCGAATGGAACCGTGGAAGCGGAAGTGAGTCGTAGGGTGGGTGAGGGGGGCGAAGGTTCTGGGAGCGCTGAAGAATGTGTGGAAAGAGAGAACATTATGAGGGAGGGCAGCAATGAGTATGTTTGAAGGTACAGTAAGTAGTCTCAACAATATTATGTGGATGCGAGACATTGCCTTCAGATAAGACTATGCAGAGGAAGGTGGATGTGCTGGAAATGAGATGTTTGAGGACAATGTGTGGTGTGAGGTGGTTTGATCGAGTAAGTAACGTAAGGGTAAGAGAGATGTGTGGAAATAAAAAGAGCGTAGTTGAGAGAGCAGAAGAGGGTGTTTTGAAATGGTTTGGGCACATGGAGAGAATGAGTGAGGAAAGATTGACCAAGAGGATATATGTGTCGTAGGTGGAGGGAACGAGGAGAAGAGGGAGACCAAATTGGAGGTGGAAAGATGGAGTGAAAAAGATTTTGTGTGATCGGGGCCTGAACATGCAGGAGGGTGAAAGCCATGCACGGGCTAGTGTAAATTGGAATAATGTGGTATACAGGGGTCGACGTACTGTCATTGAACTGAAATAAGTCATGTGAAGCGTCTGGGGTAAACCATGGAAAAGTCTCTGGTAGCGCTTGGAGATGGGAAAGGGAGCTGTGGTTTCGGTACATTACACATGACAGCTAGAGACTGAGTATGAACACATGCGCCCTTTCTTCGTCTATTCATGGAAAGAATATGTGGTTTCCTTCTTCAGTAATTTATACCAAGATGGTCTTCGAGACACCGGAGGCGCGGGTCCCAGATGGCGCCCTGGTCTCCCCCGCGCCCCCAGAGCGTGTTGTGACGACCTGGGGGCGCGCCCCCCCCACGATCGATGGAGGTGTGGAGGTATGTTGGTGAACGGCTGTCGCTCCCGGGGTGGCTTTGGGGCCCCATCCTGGGTCACACACACACACACACACACACACACACACACACATCTGTTTGGTGAGGTACAGCAGCTGGTGAGGTACAGCAGCTGGTGAGGTACAGCAGCTGGTGAGGTACAGCAGCTGGTGTGATGTATCTGTTTGGTGAGGTACAGCAGCTGGTGAGGTACAGCAGCTGGTGAGGTGTACCTGTTTGATGAGGTACAGCAGCTGGTGAGGTACAGCAGTTGGTGAGGTACAGCAGCTGGTGAGGTACAGCAGCTGGTGAGGTACAGCAGCTGGTGTGATGTATCTGTTTGATGAGGTACAGCAGCTGGTGAGGTACAGCAGCTGGTGTGATGTATCTGTTTGGTGAGGTACAGCAGCTGGTGAGGTACAGCAGCTGGTGAGGTGTACCTGTTTGATGAGGTACAGCAGCTGGTGAGGTACAGCAGTTGGTGAGGTACAGCAGCTGGTGAGGTACAGCAGCTGGTGAGGTACAGCAGCTGGTGAGGTGTACCTGTTTGATGAGGTACAGCAGCTGGTGAGGTACAGCAGCTGGTGGGGGCTTGGGCACTGTGGACTGTGTTGTGGTGTGTGGCGCCACCCCGCTAGGTTAGGCAGCTGGTGCTGACCCAGCATGAGTAACAGCTTAATGCAACCATCTGACGTGCCCCCTGGAGACGGGGCAATATATGCCCCGTCTGACTCTTGTGTGTGTGTGTGTGTGTGTGTGTGTGTGTGTGTGGTTAGAGACTCGGAAATTAAGGGGAAGGGGCGACGGGGCGGGGCATCAGGGGGAGGGATGACGGGGCGGGGCATCAGGGGGGAAGGGGTGTGTGACGGGGCGGGGCATCAGGGGGGGAGGGGTGTGTGACGGGGCGGGGTATCAGGGGGAAGGGTGAAGGGGCGGGGCATCAGAAGGGGTGACGGGGCGGGGCGTCAGCGGGGGAGGGGTGACGGGGCCGGGCGTCAGGGGGAGGTTTGTGTGACGGGGCATCAGGGGGAGGGGTGACGGGGCGGGGCGTCAGCGGGGGAGGGGTAACGGGGCCGGGGTATCAGGTATTCTATGTCACGTGGGAGTTCCTGTTGGCTCATATAGTTGTTCAGTCCAGTACTGAGGGCTGGTTGTGAGTGTGAGGTAGGACTAGGGTTGTGGGGCTGAGGTAGGTAGGCCTAGTGTTGTGGGGGTGAGGTAGGTAGGTCTAGTGTTGTGGGGGTGAGGTAGGTAGGTCTAGTGTTGTGGGGGTTAGGTAGGTAGGTCTAGTGTTGTGGGGGTTAGGTAGGTAGGCCTAAGGTTGTAGTGTTGTGACGGGGTGAGGTAGGTAGGCCTAGTGCTGTAATGTTGTGACGGGGTGAGGTAGGCAGGTCTAGTGTTATAGTGTTGTGACGGGGTGAGGTAGGTAGGCCTAGTGTTGTAGTGTTGTGACGGGCTGAGGTAGGTAGGTCTAGTGTTGTAGTGTTGTGACGGGGTGAGGTAGGCAGGTCTAGTGTTATAGTGTTGTGACGGGCTGAGGTAGGTAGGTCTAGTGTTGTAGTGTTGTGACGGGGTGAGGTAGGTAGGCCTAGTGCTGTAATGTTGTGACGGGGTGAGGTAGGTAGGTCTAGTGTTATAGTGTTGTGACGGGGTGAGGTAGGTAGGCCTAGTGTTGTAGTGTTGTGACGGGCTGAGGTAGGTAGGTCTAGTGTTGTAGTGTTGTGACGGGGTGAGGTAGGTAGGCCTAGTGTTGTAGTGTTGTGACGGGGTGAGGTAGGTAGGTCTAGTGTTGTGACGGGGTGAGGTAGGTAGGTCTAGTGTTGTAGTGTTGTGACGGGGTGAGGTAGGTAGGTCTAGTGTTGTGACGGGGTGAGGTAGGTAGGTCTAGTGTTGTAGTGTTGTGACGGAGTGAGGTAGGTAGGCCTAGTGTTGTAGTGTTGTGACGGGGTGAGGTAGGTAGGCCTAGTGTTGTAGTGTTGTGACGGGGTGAGGTAGGTAGGCCTAGTTACGCCAAGTATCTATTTACCGATTAGCCCTAAAGAAAAAAAAAAAGGGATGAACAGTTGGGTTGGCTGTGAGCCGAGTGCCCTCTCTAGGATTCGAACCCAGACCCATTTGAGTCGTGGCCATCGACACTGACCTCCCCCTCCTCACTCCACGGAAGCACCATTGTCCTCTGACGTCATATATGTGTGTGTGTGTGTGTGTGTGTGTGTGTGTGTGTGTGTGTGTGTGTGGGACGAGTCCATTACAGAGGCCGCGGGGGAGGGAGGGAGGCAGGCAGGCTGGCCTCACTCACCGTACATGGTCCATCTTAATTAGTTAATTACAGGCGGGTGGGCAAGTGGGTGGGCAAGGTGGTGGCCCACCTCCACCCACCCTCTCCCCCTGGGGAGTATAAGAGCGACGCCCACACCCCTCCCTCCCTCCCTCCCTCCCCCACTGAGACGAAGCTGGTACACCCCCTTCCCTCCTCTCCCCTCCCTTGCTTGCGCCAGTGGGAGGGAAGGAGGGAGGGAACCACCTCAACCCACTGGGGAAAAATGTATATAGATATTATACAAGGTGGTTGGTCCCCCCTTCTCCACGCCCACCCTGGGGGAGGTACCTTAAAAGCCCCCTCCCTCCTCCTCCTCTCCCTCCCTCCCTCCTTCCCTCCCTCCCTCCCTGGAGGGCCACACACCTCACACTTTGACCTTTACCTACAACCTCTCCTGGTGTTGTTAGTGTGTTAACTGAGGTGGGAGGTAATAACTACAACCTCTCCTGGTGTTGTTAGTGTGTTAACTGAGGTGGGAGGTAATAACTACAACCTCTCCTGGTGTTGTTAGTGTGTTAACTGAGGTGGGAGGTAATAACTACAACCTCTCCTGGTGTTGTTAGTGTGTTAACTGAGGTGGGAGGTAATAACTACAACCTCTCCTGGTGTTGTTAGTGTGTTAACTGAGGTGGGAGGTAATAACTACAACCTCTCCTGGTGTTGTTAGTGTGTTAACTGAGGTGGGAGGTAATAACTACAACCTCTCCTGGTGTTGTTAGTGGGTTGTTTGTGCACCATCTCTGGGGAGGGGGGGGTTGTTGTGGGGGTCTAACAATGTGGCCTAATTGGTTGTACTGTCTTGTGTGGGGGGAGGGAGGTGGGGGGGTTGTAGGAGGTTGTAGTTGTAGATGTTGTCCCGTGTTGCCCCCATCACGTGACCGATAACAACATTTCGCAGCTCCTTATCTCTGGGTTATCTCTTCCTTATCTCTTGTTATCTCTTCCTTATCTCTGGGTTATCTCTTCCTTATCTCTTGTTATCTCTTCCTTATCTCTGGGTTATCTCTTCCTTATCTCTTGTTATCTCTTCCTTATCTCTGGGTTATCTCTTCCTTATCTCTTGTTATCTCTTCCTTATCTCTGGGTTATCTCTTCCTTATCTCTTGTTATCTCTTCCTTATCTCTGGGTTATCTCTTCCTTATCTCTTGTTATCTCTTCCTTATCTCTGGGTTATCTCTTCCTTATCTCTTGTTATCTCTTCCTTATCTCTGGGTTATCTCTTCCTTATCTCTTGTTATCTCTTCCTTATCTCTGGGTTATCTCTTCCTTATCTCTTGTTATCTCTTCCTTATCTCTGGGTTATCTCTTCCTTATCTCTGGGTTATCTCTTCCTTATCTCTTGTTATCTCTTCCTTATCTCTTGTTATCTCTTCCTTATCTCTTGTTATCTCTTCCTTATCTCTGGATTATCTCTTCCTTATCTCTGGGTTATCTCTTCCTTATCTCTGGGTTATCTCTTCCTTATCTCTTGTTATCTCTTCCTTATCTCTAGGTTATCTCTTCCTTATCTCTAGGTTATCTCTTCCTTATCTCTGGGTTATCTCTTCCTTATCTCTGGGTTATCTCTTCCTTATCTCTTGTTATCTCTTCCTTATCTCTAGGTTATCTCTTCCTTATCTCTGGGTTATCTCTTCCTTATCTCTGGGTTATCTCTTCCTTATCTCTGGGTTATCTCTTCCTTATCTCTGGATTATCTCTTCCTTATCTCTAGGTTATCTCTTCCCTATCTCTGGGTTATCTCTTCCTTATACGCCTTTTCTCACCCGTCTTTATCTTATCCTTATCTGCCATGTTGTAATATTAGATCATACGGTTGGCAGACAGGTAGTTCATGCAGGCCCCTGGCTGTACGATAACCCCAACCCTCCCCCAACCCCATGGGGAAACCATGTGTCCTTGTTGTGGGGACCTGTGAGGTTTAATGGGAGGGAGGACCACTGGTCTTTGCTGTGGGGACCTGTGAGGTTTAATGAGAGGGAGGACCACTGGTCCTTGCTGTGGGGGCCTGTGAGGTTTAATGAGAGGGAGGACCACTGGTCCTTGCTGTGGGGGACCTGTGAGGTTTAATGAGAGGGAGGACCACTGGTCCTTGCTGTGGGGGATCTGTGAGGTTTAATGAGAGGGAGGACCACTGGTCCTTGCTGTGGGGGACCTGTGAGGTTTAATGAGAGGGAGGACCACTGGTCCTTGCTCTGTGGGGACCTGTGAGGTTTAATGTGAGGGAGGACCACTGGTCCTTGCTGTGGGGGACCTGTGAGGTTTAATGAGAGGAAGGACCACTGGTCCTTGCTCTGTGGGGACCTGTGAGGTTTAATGTGAGGGAGGACCACTGATCCTTGCTGTGGGGGACCTGTGAGGTTTAATGAGAGGAAGGACCACTGGTCCTTGCTCTGTAGGGACCTGTGAGGTTTAATGAGAGGGAGGACCACTGGTCCTTGCTGTGGGGGACCTGTGAGGTTAGATGAGAGGGAGGACCACTGGTCATTGATTGCTGTGGGGGATCTGTGAGGTTAGATGAGAGGGAGGACCACTGGTCCTTGCTGTGGGGGACCTGTGAGGTTTAATGAGAGGGAGGACCACTGGTCCTTGCTGTGGGGGATCTGTGAGGTTAAATGAGAGGGAGGACCACTGGTCCTTGCTGTGGGGGACTTGTGAGGTTTAATGAGAGGGAGGACCACTGGTCCTTGCTCTGTGGGGACCTGTGAGGTTTAATGAGAGGGAGGACCACTGGTCATTGCTGTGGGGGACCTGTGAGGTTAGATGAGAGGGAGGACCACTGGTCCTTGCTGTGGGGAACCTGTGATGTTTAATGTGAGGGAGGACCACTGGTCCTTGCTGTGGGGGACCTGTGAGATTTAATGTGAGGGAGGACCACTGGTCCTTGCTGTGGGGGACCTGTGAGGTTTAATGAGAAGGAGGACCACTGGTCCTTGCTCTGTGGGGACCTGTGAGGTTTAATGTGAGGGAGGACCACTGGTCCTTGCTGTGGGGGACCTGTGAGGTTTAATGAGAGGAAGGACCACTGGTTCTTGCTCTGTGGGGACCTGTGAGGTTTAATGAGAGGGAGGACCACTGGTCGTTGCTGTGGGGGACCTGTGAGGTTAGATGAGAGGGAGGACCACTGGTCATTGCTGTGGGGGATCTGTGAGGTTAAATGAGAGGGAGGACCACTGGTCCTTGCTGTGGGGGACCTGTGAGGTTTAATGAGAGGTAGGACCACTGGTCCTTGCTGTGGGGGATCTGTGAGGTTAAATGGGAGGGAGGACCACTGTTCCTTGCTGTGGGGATCTGTGAGGTTTAATGAGAGGGAGGACCGCTGGTCCTTGCTGTGGGGGATCTTTGAGGTTTAATGAGAGGGAGGACCACTGGTCCTTGCTGTGGGGGACCTGTGAGGTTTAATGAGAGGGAGGACCACTGGTCATTGCTGTGGGGGATCTGTGAGGTTTAATGTGAGGGAGGACCACTGGTCCTTGCTATGGGGGACCTGTGAGGTTTAATGAGAGGGAGGACCACTGGTCGTTGCTGTGGGGGATCTGTGAGGTTTAATGAGAGGGAGGACCACTGGTCCTTGCTGTGGGGGATCTGTGAGGTTAAATGGGAGGGAGGACCACTGTTCCTTGCTGTGGGGGATCTGTGAGGTTTAATGAGAGGGAGGACCACTGGTCCTTGCTGTGGGGGATCTTTGAGGTTTAATGAGAGGGAGGACCACTGGTCCTTGCTGTGGGGGACCTGTGAGGTTTAATGAGAGGGAGGACCACTGGTCATTGCTGTGGGGGATCTTTGAGGTTTAATGAGAGGGAGGACCACTGGTCCTTGCTGTGGGGGACCTGTGAGGTTTAATGAGAGGGAGGACCACTGGTCATTGCTGCGGGGGATCTGTGAGGTTTAATGTGAGGCAGGACCACTGGTCCTTGCTATGGGGGACCTGTGAGGTTTAATGAGAGGGAGGACCACTGGTCGTTGCTGTGGGGGATCTGTGAGGTTTAATGAGAGGGAGGACCACTGGTCCTTGCTGTAGGGGATCTGTGAGGTTAAATGGGAGGGAGGACCACTGTTCCTTGCTGTGGGGGATCTGTGAGGTTTAATGAGAGGGAGGACCACTGGTCCTTGCTGTGGGGGATCTGTGAGGTTTAATGAGAGGGAGGACCACTGGTCCTTGCTGTGGGGGATCTGTGAGGTTTAATGAGAGAGAGGACCACTGGTCCTTGCTGTGGGGGACCTGTGAGGTTAAATGAGAGAGGACCACTGGTCCTTGCTGTGGGGGACCTGTGAGGTTTAATGAGAGGGAGGACCACTGGTCGTTGCTGTTGGGGACCTGTGAGGTTTAATGTGAGGGAGGACCACTGGTCCTTGCTGTGGGGGATCTGTGAGGTTTAATGAGAGGGAGGACCACTGGTGTTTGCTGTGGGGGACCTGTGAGGTTTAATGAGAGGGAGGACCACTGGTCCTTGCTGTGGGGGATCTGTGAGGTTTAATGAGAGGGAGGACCACTAGTCCTTGCTGTGGGTGACCTGTGAAGTCTAATGAGAGGGAGGACCACTGGTCCTTTGCTCTGTGGGGGGACCTGTGAGGTTTAACGAGTCTGTTGGCATGGGGTAGTTGGCCATCGACCATCATTCCAAACGACCCATTTAAGTATGTCGTTCAGACGTGGGTGGGGTGATGAACGGCTGGCGCCTCCCGTTGGCCAGGTAGAGGGAGGTGGGTCAGCACGACCTACCTCCACACTGGACCGGATCCGCCATATTGCTGCTTTCCAACGCTGGAGCACGACGAGACGACCTTGTGAGTACAGGGACGACCTGTGAGCACGACGAGACGACCTGTGAGCACAAGGACGACCTGTGAGCACGACGAGACGACCTGTGAGTACAGGGACGACCTGTGAGCACGACGAGACGACCTGTGAGCACAGGGACGACCTGTGAGCACGACGAGACGACCTGTGAGCACAGGGACGACCTGTGAGCACGACGAGACGACCTGTGAGCACAGGGACGACCTGTGAGCACGACGAGACGACCTGTGAGTACAGGGACGACCTGTGAGCACGACGAGACGACCTGTGAGTACAGGGACGACCTGTGAGCATGACGAGACGACCTGTGAGCACAGGGACGACCTGTGAGTACAGGGACGACCTGTGAGCACAGGGACGACCTGTGAGTACACGGGACGACCTGTGAGTACAGGGGACGACCTGTGAGTACAGGGGACGACCTGTGAGTACAGGAACGACCCTGTGAGCACACAGGGACGACCTGTGAGCACGACGAGACGACCTGTGAGCACAGGGACGACCTGTGAGCACGACGAGACGACCTGTGAGCACAGGGACGACCCTATGTGAGCACAGGGACTACCTGTGAGCACAGACACGACCTGTGAGCACAGGGACGACCTGTGAGTACAGGGGACGATATGTGAGCACACAGGGACGACCTGTGAGCACAGGGACGACCTGTGAGTACAGGAACGACCCTGTGAGCACAGGGGACGACCTGTGAGCACAGGGACGACCTGTGAGTACAGGAACGACCCTGTGAGCACGATGGGACGACCTGTGAGCACAGGAACGACCCTATGTGAGCACAGGGACTACCTGTGAGCACAGACACGACCTGTGAGCATAGGGACGACCTGTGAGTACAGGGGACGATATGTGAGCACACAGGGACGACCTGTGAGTACAGGAACGACCCTGTGAGCACAGGGACGACCTGTGAGCACAGGAACGACCTGTGAGCACGACGAGACGACCTGTGAGTACAGGGACGACCTATGAGCACGACAAGACGACCTGTGAGCAGAGGGACGACCTCTGAGCACGACGAGACGACCTGTGAGTACAGGGACGGCCTGTGAGCACAACGGGACGACCTGTGAGCACGACGGGACGACATGTGAGTACAGGGACGACCTGTGAGCACGATGGGACGACATGTGAGCACAGGGAGGACCTGTCAGCACAGGGACGACCTGTGAGCACAAGAACGACCTGTGAGCACGACGAGACGACCTGTGAGCACGACGAGACGACCTGTGAGTACAGGGACGACCTGTGAGCACGACAAGACGACCTGTGAGCACAGGGACGACCTGTGAGCACGACGAGACGACCTGTGAGTACAGGGACGGCCTGTGAGCACGACGGGACGACCTGTGAGCACGACGGGACGACCTGTGAGTACAGGGACGACCTGTGAGCACGATGGGACGACCTGTGAGCACAGGGATGACCCTGTGAGCACGACGGTACGACCTATGAGCACGACGAGACTATCTGTGAGCACGACGGTACGACCTGTGAGTACAGGGACGACCTGTGAGCACGATGGGACGACATGTGAGCACAGTGAGGACCTGTGAGCACAGGGACGACCTGTGAGCACAGGAACGACCTGTGAGCACGACGAGACGACCTGTGAGCACGACGAGACGACCTGTGAGTACAGGGACGACCTATGAGCACGACAAAACGACCTGTGAGCACAGGGACGACCTGTGAGCACGACGAGACGACCTGTGAGTACAGAGACGGCCTGTGAGCACAACGGGACGACCTGTGAGCACGACGGGACGACCTGTGAGTACAGGGACGACCTGTGAGCACGATGGGACGACCTGTGAGCACAGGGATGACCCTGTGAGCACGACGGTACGACCTGTGAGCACGACGAGACTATCTGTGAGCACGACGGTACGACCTGTGAGTACAGGGACGACCTGTGAGCACGATGGGACGACCTGTGAGCACAGGGACGACCTGTGAGCACAGGAACGACCTGTGAGCATGAAGAGACGACCTGTGAGCACGACGAAACGACCTGTGAGCACGACGAGACGACCTGTGAGCACAGGGACGAACTGTGAGCACGACGAGACGACCTGTGAGCACAGGGACGAACTGTGAGCACGACGAGACGACCTGTGAGCACGACGAGATGACCTGTGAGCACAGGAACGACCTATGAACACAGGGACGACCTGTGAGCATGAAGAGACGACCTGTGAGCACGACGAGACGACCTGTGAGCACGACGAGATGACCTGTGAGCATAGGGACGACATGTGAGCACGACGAGACGACCTGTGAGCAGGGGAACTACCTTTGAGCACAGGGACGACCTGTGAGCACGACGAGACGACCTGTGAGCACGACGAGATGACCTGTGAGCACAGGAACGACCTATGAGCACAGGGACGACCTGTGAGTGCAGGGACGACCTGTGAGTACAGCGACGGCCTGTGAGCACAACGGGACGACCTGTGAGCACGACGGGACGACCTGTGAACTCAGGGATGACCTGTGAGCACAACGGGACGGCCTGTGAGCACAGGGATGACTTGTGAACACAACGAGACGACCTGTGAGCACGACGGGGCGACCTGTGAGCACAGGGATGACGTGTGAGCACGACGGGACGACCTGTAAGTCCACGGGGGAAAATGAATCACGATAAGTTCCCAAGTGCACTTTCGTGTCATAATCACATCATCAGGGGAGATACAAGAGAGAAATATAACAGTCAGTTGATATACAACGAAGAGACGTAGCTAGGACGCCATTTGGGTAAACATGTGATTGTACAAGACAGACAACGAGCGGTTCATAAACTTCTCATGTGGACAAGAAGGTGAATTGTTTACAAATTTTATCAACAATAAAGTTATCTAATTTGTATAGACCTTCACTAATATTAAGGTTATAATTCTTTGTGTATATAATGATAGAAGATTCAATGATATTTCTCATGGTAATAGAGTTAGAGTTAATAACTGAGATGACATTACTCCAGTCAATACAATGATCATAGTTTTTAACGTGATTAAACAAGGCATTTGATTCTTGTCCCGTTCTTATACTATATTTATGTTGCTTAAGTCTAACAGAAAGATCCTTACCAGTCTGACCAACATAAAACTTATCACAATTTCTACATGGCACTTTATAGATGCATCCAGGAGAATTTTCTCGTGAGTTCCTGATTAAGATATTCTTTATAGTATTACTGTTGCTGAAGGCAACATTTACATTAAAGGGTTTAAGCAACATGGGAAATAAAGTGAAATTATTATTAAAAGAAAGAACTAAAAGATTCTTGGTGTCAATGGGAGGTTTGGGCTCAACTCTATAAAATGATTTCTTTGCTAACTTAATGGATTTATTAATGAAAGATCTAGGGTACTTTAACTTAGATCCAATAGAATATATCTTCTCTAACTCATCATCAATAAACTCTGGACTGCAAATACGTAATGCCCTAAGGAACATAGATTGAAATGATGATAATTGAACTCTGTCATGTTGAGATGAGTAATAATGGATATATAAACATACATTGGTGGGTTTTCTGTATATGCTAAACTTAAACTTGTTTCCTTGTCTATGGATCATGCAATCTAAAAATGGTAACATACCATTGTTTTTCCATTTTCTACAGTAAATTTGATGGAAGGTACTAAATTGTTAAGTAAGGGGAGAAATTAGTACAAGTGAAAGAGGGTTTCCCATTGCCATACCCAATTTTTGAGCATAATAATCTCCATTGAATTGAAATACACAGTCTTTTATACACAATTTTTATCAGTTCAGTGAAATTAGACTTTGAAACAGGTAAATGAATATCATCCAAGACATTAGATAGATATTCTAAAAGGTCATCAACTGGAACTTTAGTGAAAAGTGAGGAAACATCAAAGCTAACTAGTTTGAAATCAAAATTAACATTGATATTGTTTAGCTTGTTGACTAAATCTACATTGTCCATGATATT
>NC_092281.1:3678572-3706072 GCF_036320965.1 Panulirus ornatus
GTCGTCTTGTGAGTGTGGGGTGTGTGTCGTCTTGTGAGTGTGGGGTGTGTGTCGTCTTGTGAGTGTGGGTGTGTGTCGTCTTGTGAGTGTGGGGTGTGTGTCGTCTTGTGAGTGTGGGGTGTGTGTCGTCTTGTGAGTGTGGGGTGTGTGTCGTCTTGTGAGTGTGGGGTGTGTGTCGTCTTGTGAGTGTGGGGTGGTGTCGTCTTGTGAGTGTGGGGTGTGTCGTCTTGTGAGTGTGGGGTGTGTGTCGTCTTGTGAGTGTGGGTGTGTGTCGTCTTGTGAGTGTGGGTGTGTGTCGTCTTGTGAGTGTGGGGTGTGTGTCGTCTTGTGAGTGTGGGGTGTGTCGTCTTGTGAGTGTGGGGTGTGTGTCGTCTTGTGAGTGTGGGGTGTGTGTCGTCTTGTGAGTGTGGGGTGTGTCGTCTTGTGAGTGGGGGTGTCGTTTCTGGTGAGTGTGGGGTGTGTCGTCTTGTGATGTGGGGTGGTGTCGTCTTGTGAGTGTGGGGTGTGGTCGTCTTGTGAGTGTGGTGTGTGTGTCGTCTTGTGAGTGTGGGGTGTGTGTCGTCTTGTGAGTGTGGGGTGAGGTCGTCTTTGTTGAGTGGGGGGGTGTCGTTTCTGGTGAGTGTGGGGTGTGTCGTCTTGTGAGTGGGGTGGATGTCGTCTTGTGAGTGTGGGGTGTGTCGTCTTGTGAGTGGGGGTGTCGTTTCTGGTGAGTGTGGGGTGTGTCGTCTTGTGAGTGGGGTGGGATGTCGTCTTGTGAGTGTGGGGTGTGTCGTCTTGTGAGTGTGGGGGTGTGTCGTCTTGTGAGTGTGGGGTGTGTCGTCTTGTGAGTGGGGGGTGTCGTTTCTGGTGAGTGTGGGGTGTGTCGTCTTGTGAGTGGGGTGGGTGTCGTCTTGTTAGTGTGGGGGGGTGTCGTGAGTGGGGGTGTCGTCTTGTGAGTGTGGGGTGTCGTCTTGTGAGTGTGGGGGAGTGTCGTGAGTGGGGAGTGTCGTCTTGTGAGTGTGGGGGAGTGTCGTGAGTGGGGGGTGTCGTCTTGTGAGTGTGGGGGAGTGTCGTGAGTGGGGGGTGTCGTCTTGTGAGTGTGGGGTGTCGTTTCTGGTGAGTGTGGGGTGTGTCGTCTTGTGAGTGTGGGGTGTGTCGTATTGTGAGAGTGGGGTGTGTCGTCTTGTGAGTGTGGGGTGTGTGTCGTCTTGTGAGTGTGGGGTGTGTCGTCTTGTGAGTGTGGGGTGTCGTTTCTGGTGAGTGTGGGGTGTGTCGTCTTGTGAGTGGGGTGGGTGTCGTCTTGTTAGTTTGGGGGGTGTCGTGAGTGGGGGTTGTCGTCTTGTGAGTGTGGGGGGTTGTCGTCTTGTGAGTGTGGGGTGTGTCGTCTTGTGAGTGTTGGGTGTGTCGTCGTGTGAGTGTGGGGTGTGTCGTCTTGTGAGTGTGGGGTGTCGTTTTTGGTGAGTGTGGGGTGCGTTCGTCTTGTGAGTGTGGGGTGTGGTTGTCTTGTGAGTGTGGGGTGTGGTTGTCTTGTGAGTGTGGGGTGTGTCGTCTCTTGTGAGTGGGGTGTGTCGTCTTGTGAGTGTGGGGTGTCATTTTGTGAGTGTGGTGTGTCGTCTTGTGAGTGTGGGGTGTGTTGTCTTGTGAGTGTGGGGTGTGTGTCGTCTTGTGAGTGTGGGGTGTGTGTTCGTCTTGTGAGTGTGGGGTGTGTCGTCTTGTGAGGGGGGTGTGTCGTCTTGTGAGCGTGGGGTGTGTCGTCTGGTGAGTGTGGGGTGTGTCGTCTCTTGTGAGTGGGGTGTGTCGTCTTGTGAGTTTGGGGTGTGTCGTCTTGTGAGTGTGGGGTGTGTTCGGCTTGTGAGTGTGGGGTGTGTCGTCTTGTGAGTGGGGTGGTGTGTCGTCTTGTGAGTGTGGGGGTGTGTCGTCTTGTGAGTGTGGGGTGTGTTCGGCTTGTGAGTGTGGGGTGTGTCGTCTTGTGAGTGGGGTGGTGTGTCGTCTTGTGAGTGTGGGGTGTGGTTGTCTTGTGAGTGTGGTGTGTGTCGTCTTGTGAGTGTGGGGTGTGTTCGTCTTGTGAGTGTGGAGTGTGTCGTCTTATGAGTGTGGGGTGTGTGTCGTCTTGTAAGTGTGGGGTGTGCCGTCTTGTGAGTGTGGGGTGTGTCGTCTTGTGAGTGTGGGGTGTGTTCGGCTTGTGAGTGTGGGGTGTGTCGTCTTGTGAGTGTGGGGTGTGTTCGTCTTGTGAATGTGGGGTGTGTCGTCTTGTGAGTGTGGGGTGTGTCGTCTTGTGAGTGTGGGGGATGTCGTCTTGTGAGTGGGGTGGTGTGTGGGGGTAGTGTGGGGGTGTTGTGAGTGTCCTCATCGACCCATCTGTGTAAGCTCATGACACGGACGGGGGGGGTGGAGGGAGGGGGGGGATGTCACCCATGGGCGCCATGACCGGGTGGGTGGGTGGGTGGATGGGTCATGACGGTGGGTTGGGGTGGGTTGGTGTTCATGGCGTTGCTTCTCACAGGGTGGTACAGTGGTGGTGTCTGTGTGGTGTGGGCCATGCACAGTCCTGGCTGGCCCACTTAACCTCCTTCTTCCCCCACACCTCCTCCCCCACACATCCCCACAACTGTGCTTCAGCATCCCCCCCCCATTCCCTCCCTCCCTCCTTCCCTCCGTCTTTCGTGCTCTGAGAATCCATTCCGTCCTACCCACCCCGCCCCACCATCACGGACACCCACCCACCCACCCCGCCCCACCATCACGGACACCCACCCACCCCGCCCCACCATCACGGACACCCACCCACCCACCCACCCCGCCCCACCATCACGGACACCCACCCACCCACCCCGCCCCACCATCACGGACACCCACCCACCCACCCACCCCGCCCCACCATAACGGACACCCACCCACCCACCCCGCCCCACCATCACGGACACCCACCCACCCCACACCACTTAAACAATATGCTGTGTACAGTCCTTACATGTGAACACCACGTAAACAATATGCTGTGTACAGTCCTTACATGTGAACACCACGTAAACAATATGCTGTGTACAGTCCTTACATGTGAACACCACGTAAACAATATGCTGTGTACAGTCCTTACATGTGAACACCACGTAAACAATATGCTGTGTACAGTCCTTACATGTGAACACCACGTAAACAATATGCTGTGTACAGTCCTTACATGTGAACACCACGTAAACAATATGCTGTGTACAGTCCTTACATGTGAACACCACGTAAACAATATGCTGTGTACAGTCCTTACATGTGAACACCACGTAAACAATATGCTGTGTACAGTCCTTACATGTGAACACCACGTAAACAATATGCTGTGTACAGTCCTTACATGTGAACACCACGTAAACAATATGCTGTGTACAGTCCTTACATGTGAACACCACGTAAACAATATGCTGTGTACAGTCCTTACATGTGAACACCACGTAAACAATATGCTGTGTACAGGCCCCAGGGGAGTTTACCCCCCCCCCCCCCTTTCGTCCATATCTCATATCATAAAAGATAAGAGGGTCAGGTCAAAGTGGGTTGTTAAAAAAAAAAAAAATTATTCATTTCAGGCAGAAATTGGACTTTGGCGAAGGTTAGGGTGGAGAAGAGAGACAAAAAATGATTGGAAAGAAATGTTGTTGCTCTAGATCAATGGCGTTTCCCACCTTAGCGAGGTAGCGTCAAGAATAATAGGCTGAACCTTGAAAGGAAAATCCCTGGCCTGGTTCCTCTTGTGTGTTATTAAAAAAAAATGGTAGTTTTGCTGGTGAAGATTTCCAGCAATCCCCCTTTTCCCCGACCCCTTACCATCCTTAGTCGCCTTTTTGGACACGCAGGAGATACATGCGTTGTATTGTTTCTTTACTATCACCTGGGATGATGAAAATGGAAATGATAGAGGTGATGTTTTATAGGGATGAGTTGACAAGTAAATTTTGGTTTGCGACAGGGGGGTGTGTGTGTGTGCGATGTCTCCATGGTTGTTTAATTTCTTTATGGATGGGGTGGTTAGGGAGGTAAATGCAAGAGTTTTGGAGAGAGAGAGAGAGAGAGAGAGAGAGAGAGAGAGAGAGAGAGAGAGAGAGAGAGAGAGAGAGAGAGAGGCGAGTCTGTAGGGGATGACGGCCTTAGATATGTCAGTTGCTGTTTGCTGATGATACAGCAGTGGTGGCAGATTTGAGTGAGAAACTGCAGAAGAAAGTGATTTACTTTGGAGGAGTAAAAGGAAAATGAGTTTAATGGGGAGAAGTTGGAGGAAGTGAATTGTTTTAGATACCTAGGAAAGGACACGGCTGCGAATGGAAGCGGAAGTGAGTCACAGGGTGGGGAAGGGGGCGAAGATTCCGGGAGCGCTGAAGGATGTGTGGAAGGAGAGAGCGTTATCTGGGAGGGCAAAAAGAGGTATGTTTGAAGGAATAGTGGTTCCAACAATGTTGTATGGTTGCGAGGCGTGGGCTATGGATAGAGTTGTGCGCAGGAGAATGGATGTGTTGGAAATGAGATGTTTGAGGACAATGTGTGGTGTGAGGTGGTTTGATCGAGTAAGTAACGTAAGGGTAAGAGAGATGTGTGGAAATAAAAAGAGCGTAGTTGAGAGAGCAGAAGAGGGTGTTTTGAAATGGTTTGGGCACATGGAGAGAATGAGTGAGGAAAGATAGACCAAGAGGATATATGTGTCGGAGGTGGAGGGAACGAGAAGTGGGAGACCAAATTGGAAGTAGAAGTTAGGAGTGAAAAAGATTTTGAGCAATCGGGGTCTGAATATGCAAGAGGGTGAAAGACGTGCACGAGATAGAGTGAATTGGAACGATGTGGTATACCGGGGTCGACATGCTCTCAGTGGATTGAACCAGGGCATGTGAAGCATCTGGGGTAAACCATGGAAAGTTTTGTGGGGCCTGGATGTGGAAAGGGAGCTGTGGTTTCGGTGCATTATTACATGACAGCTAGAGTCTGAGTGTGATCGGATGTGGCCTTTCTTCATCTGATCATGGCGCTACCTCACCGATACGGGAAACGGCGATCAAGTATGAAAAAGAAATATAATGATAGTAGTAATAGCAATAATGATAATAATCATATAAATGATAGTAATAGTAATGATAATAATAATGATAATAGTAATAATGGGTTCTTGCCCAAAGGATTTGGAGGTCATGGGTTCTTGCCCAAAGGGTTTGGAGGTCATGGGTTCTTGCCCAGAGGTCTTGGAGGTCATGGGTTCTTGCCCAGAGGTCTTGGAGGTCGTGGGTTCTTGCCCAGAGGATTTGGAGGTCATGGGTTCTTGCCCAGAGGTCTTGGAGGTCATGGGTTCTTGCCCAGAGGTCTTGGAGGTCGTGAGTTCTTGCCCAGAGGATTTGGAGGTCATGGGTTCTTGCCCAGAGGTCTTGGAGGTCATGGGTTCTTGCCCAGAGGTCTTGGAGGTCGTGGGTTCTTGCCCAGAGGATTTGGAGGTCATGGGTTCTTGCCCAGAGGTCTTGGAGGTCATGGGTTCTTGCCCAGAGGTCTTGGAGGTCGTGGATTCTTGCCCAGAGGATTTGGAGGTCATGGGTTCCTGCCCAGAGGTCTTGCAGGTCATGGGTTCTTGCCCAGAGGTCTTGGAGGTCGTGGGTTCTTGCCCAGAGGATTTGGAGGTCATGGGTTCTTGCCCAGAGGTCTTGGAGGTCATGGGTTCTTGCCCAGAGGTCTTGGAGGTCATGGGTTCTTGCCCAGAGGATTTGGAGGTCATGATGGGTTCTTGCCCAGAGGACTTGGAGGTCGTGGGTTCTTGCCCAGAGGACTTGGAGGTCATGGGTTCTTGCCCAGAGGACTTGGAGGTCATGGGTTCTTGCCCAGAGGTCTTGGAGGTCGTGGGCTCTTGCCCAGATGTCTTGGAGGTCGTGGGTTCTTGCCCAGAGGACTTGGAGGTCATGGGTTCTTGCCTATAGGTCTTGGAGGTCGTGGGCTCTTGCCCAGAGGTCTTGGAGGTCATGATGGGTTCTTGCCCAGAGGACTTGGAGGTCATGGGTTCTTGCCCAGAGGTCTTGGAGGTCGTGGGCTCTTGCCCAGAGGTCTTGGAGGTCGTGGGCTCTTGCTCAGAGGTCTTGGAGGTCATGGGTTCTTGCCCAGAGGATTTGGAGGTTATGGGTTCTTGCCCAGAGGATTTGGAGGTCATGGGTTCTTGCCCAGAGGATTTGGAGGTCATGATGGGTTCTTGCCCAGAGTTCTTGGAGGTCGTGGGTTCTTGCCCATAGGTCTTGGAGGTCATGGGTTCTTGCCCAGAGGTCTTGGAGGTCGTGGGTTCTTGCCCATAGGTCTTGGAGGTCATGGGTTCTTGCCCAGAGGTCTTGGAGGTCGTGGGTTCTTGCCCATAGGTCTTGGAGGTCATGGGTTCTTGCCCAGAGGTCTTGGAGGTCGTGGGTTCTTGCCCAGAGGACTTGGAGGGCATGGGTTCTTGCTTGGAGGCTAGGTTGAGCCCCCGGGAGAGCCTCCAAAGGGGAGGAGGGGGAGGGGGGGAGGGTACTTACCCTGGAATAATGGCGCCTACAAGAACCACAACAGCAGTGTGTGTCTGACCCTGAGAGAGAATGGGGGCGCCACATTAATGCCCACCTGTGTTCTATCTTGGGGACCAGAGATGTGACAGGAGTGTATAATGCCTCTTGGAGGTTCCCCCCTTGCAGGTGGTTGGTAGGCAGTGGGTGTTGTGGGCGCGTTAACCATTCAGCCCACGACGCAGACGCAGACGCAGAAGGAGGGAAGGGAGGGAGGGAAGGAGGGAGGGAGGGGAGGGAGGGCTTGGGCCCTCCCATTCAAAACAGTGGTCATGTTTGGGTGTGTTCAGTTGACCTCACACACACACACACACACACCAAGGGTCTGGTGGACTAGGCTGGTACGACGGTACGACCCCTGAGTACGACGGTACGACGAAGACCCCACCTGAGTACGACGGTACGACCCCTGAGTACGACGGGATGACCTCTGAGCACGACGGTACTATCACTGAGTACGACGGTACGATCCCTGAGTACGACGGTACGACGAAGACCCCACGACGGTATGACCCCCTGAGCACGACGGTACGATCCCTGAGTACGACGGTACGACGGTACGACCCCTGAGGACGACGGTACGACGACGACCCCACCTGAGTACGACAGTACGACGGTACGACCCCTGAGTACGAAGGTACGACCCCTGAGTACGACGGTACGATCCCTGAGCACGACGGTACGATCCCTGAGCACGACGGTACGACGACGACCCCTGAGTACGACGGCACGACGACGACCCCACCTGAGTACGACGGGACAACGACGACCCCACCTGAGTACGACGGTACGACGACGACCCCACCTGAGTACGACGGTACGACGACGACCCCACCTGAGTACGACGGTACGACGACGACCCCACCTGAGTACGACGGTACGACGACGACCCCAACTGAGTACGACGGTACGACCCCTGGGTGCGACGACGAACCCTGAGTACGACGGTACGACCACCTGAGTACGACGGTACGACCCCATCCACGAGGCTGGCAAAGAAAACGGATCTCTGGGTCGAAATTAAGGGCAGACTCCATCCAGGGAGATGGACATCTCTCTCTCTCTTTGTGCCCAGGAACATTGGACCCAGGTCCTGAAACAACTCTTCTTTTTCTCGCTCGGAGCAGATGACCTGCTGGCATAATTGGACTCCAAAAACCCTGACCGTGTTTGCTGATGATGCTCACCTCACAGACAGTAGTGAGGAGTGGGAGGAGGAGGTGGATTGCATCCACATCCAAAGGAACCTCCACAATTTCCAAAGTGGGGGGGGGGGGGGGGGGGTTGAAAGGCCTCGAAAAGGGTATTGTCAAAAAGAAAACGAGCTGCGGGAATATGTGTGTGTGTGTGTGTGTGTGTGTGTGTGTGTGTGTGTGTGTGTGACATCATGTGTTTACGTGTGAATCAAAAGGGAATTAAGTGATTATATTCCAAGGGAATTAAGTGATTATATTCCAAGGGAATTAAGTGATTATATTCCAAGGGAATTAAGTGATTATATTCCAAGGGAATTAAGTGATTATATTCCAAGGAAATTAAGTGATTATATTCCAAGGAAATTAAGTGATTATATTCTAAGGGAATTAAGTGATTATATTCCAAGGGAATTAAGTGATTATATTCCAAGGGAATTAAGTGACTATATTCCAAGGGAATTAAGTGATTATATTCCAAGGGAATTAAGTGATTATATTCCAAGGGAATTAAGTGATTATATTCCAAGGGAATTAAGTGATTATATTCCAAGGGAATTAAGTGATTATATTCCAAGGGAATTAAGTGATTATATTCCAAGGGAATTAAGTGATTATATTCCAAGGGAATTAAGTGATTATATTCCAAGGGAATTAAGTGATTATATTCCAAGGGAATCATTACACAGACACACACACACAGACCATACTGTGCCTTAAGATGCCAACCTAATTTGCATATTGTATTACATTTTAGACTAATCTAAGAAAGAATCCAAAAATGATTATTTTTTTCCATATTTTTTAAGTTATTCTTTAAGTTATTTTTAAGTTATTTTTAAGCTATTTTTTAAGTTATTTTTCAGTTATTTTTAAGTTATTTTTTAAGTTATTTTTTAAGTTATTTTTAAGTTATTTTTAAGTTATTTTTTAAGTTATTTTTTAAGTTATTTTTGAGAAGGTATGTCTTAACACCCAAGACTTTAATGTGGTGAGAGCCGGGACGAAATCATGTGAGAGATAACGAAGAAGTGTGGTAACTTTGGTGATAAGGAGAGGTTGTGGTGAGAGCCCAGAGTGGGAGAGGGAAGGTGGGAGAGGGAGGTGGGAGAGGGAGGTGGGAGAGGGAGGTGGGAGAGGGAGGTGGGGGAGGGAAGTGGAAGAGGGAAGTGGGAGATGGAAGTAGGAGAGGGAACTGGGAGAGGGAAGTGGGAGATAGAAGTGGGAGAGGGAGGTGGGAGAGGGAAGTGGGAGAGAGAGATCATTGATTATAACTGATGTATCATTAATTATCCCCGATGTATCGTTAATTATAACTAATGTATCGTTAATTATAACCAATGTATCATTGATTATAACCAATGTATCGTTAATTATAACCACTGTATCATTAGTTATAACTAATGTATCATGTATCATTAATTATAACTGATGTATCATTGATTATAACTAATGTATCATTAATTATAACCAATGTATGATTGATTATAACTAATGTATCATTAATAATAACCAATGTATTATCAATTATAACATTGATTATAACCAATGTACCATTAATTATAACCAATGTATCATTGATTATAACTAATGTATCATTAATAATAACCAATGTATTATCAATTATAACATTGATTATAACCAATGTACCATTAATTATAACCAATGTATCATTGATTATAACTAATGTATCATTAATAATAACCAATGTATTATCAATTATAACATTGATTATAACCAATGTACCATTAATTATAACCAATGTATCATTGATTATAACTAATGTATCATTAATAATAACCAATGTATTATCAATTATAACATTGATTATAACCAATGTACCATTAATTATAACCAATGTATCATTGATTATAACTAATGTATCATTAATAATAACCAATGTATTATCAATTATAACATTGATTATAACCAATGTACCATTAATTATAACCAATGTATCATTGATTATAACTAATGTATCATTAATAATAACCAATGTATTATCAATTATAACATTGATTATAACCAATGTACCATTAATTATAACCAATGTATCATTGATTATAACTAATGTATCATTAATAATAACCAATGTATTATCAATTATAATGTATCATTAATCATAACCAGTGTATCACTAGTTATAACCAATGTATCATTGATTATAACTAATGTATCATTTACAATAACCAATGTATCATTAATGATAACCAGCGTATTATCAATCATAACCAGTGCATTATCAATTATAACCAATGTATCATTAATTATAACCAATGTATCATTAATTATAACCAATGTATCATTAATTATAACCCATGTATCATTAATTATGACCAATGTATCATTAATTATAACTGACTCAAGAGTATATTGAATACATTGTTGACCATCTGATTGGAAAGTCAGATGATGACGTGAAGTGCATTGCATGATTGACCACTTGGGTCATTTCTCTGTGTTTCAGGTTCGTTCTACTGACGGAGGCTGACCTGGTCCTGGTGGGGGATGACCTGGGGGTCAGGTCACAGGTCTGGTCGTGCCCCTGGGGGAGTAAGACCCAGGGGGAAGAGACCTCCTTCCTTAACCCAGGGTGATACAGTACGTAAGGATTGGCTATATATATGTGATGTCTCACAGGTAAACTGTTTATTATTAAGCTTCGTCTGTTGAACAGTAGGTAAACTGTTTATTATTAAGCTTCGTCTGTTGAACAGTAGGTCAACTGTTTATTATTAAGCTTCGTCTGTTGAACAGTAGGTAAACTGTTTATTATTAAGCTTCGTCTGTTGAACAGTAGGTAAACTGTTTATTATTAAGCTTCGTCTGTTGAACAGTAGGTCAACTGTTTATTATTAAGCTTCGTCTGTTGAACAGTAGGTAAACTGTTTATTATTAAGCTTCGTCTGTTGAACAGTAGGTCAACTGTTTATTATTAAGCTTCGTCTGTTGAACAGTAGGTCAACTGTTTATTATTAAGCTTCGTCTGTTGAACAGTAGGTCAACTGTTTATTATTAAGCTTCGTCTGTTGAACAGTAGGTCAACTGTTTATTATTAAGCTTCGTCTGTTGAACAGTAGGTCAACTGTTTATTATTAAGCTTCGTCTGTTGAACAGTAGGTAAACTGTATATTATTAAGCTTCGTCTGTTGAACAGTAGGTAAACTGTTTATTATTAAGCTTCGTCTGTTGAACAGTAGGTCAACTGTTTATTATTAAGCTTCGTCTGTTGAACAGTAGGTCAACTGTTTATTATTAAGCTTCGTCTGTTGAACAGTAGGTAAACTGTTTATTATTAAGCTTCGTCTGTTGAACAGTAGGTAAACTGTTTATTATTAAGCTTCGTCTGTTGAACAGTAGGTAAACTGTTTATTATTAAGCTTTGTTTGTTGAACGATAGGTAAACTGTTTATTATTTAGCTTCGTCTGTTGAACAGTAGGTAAACTGTTTATTATTAAGCTTCGTTTGTTGAACAGGAGGTAAACTGTTTATTATTAAGCTTCGTCTGTTGAACGATAGGTAAACTTTATTATTAAGCTTCGTCTGTTGAACAGTAGGTAAACTGTTTATTATTAATCTTCGTCTGTTGAACAGTAGGTAAACTGTTTATTATTAAGCTTCGTCTGTTGAACAGTAGGTAAACTGTTTATTATTAAGCTTCGTCTGTTGAACAGTAGGTAAACTGTTTATTATTAAGCTTCGTCTGTTGAACAGTAGGTAAACTGTTTATTATTAAGCTTCGTCTGTTGAACAGTAGGTAAACTGTTTATTATTAAGCTTCGTCTGTTGAACAGTAGGTAAACTGTTTATTATTAAGCTTCGTCTGTTGAACAGTAGGTAAACTGTTTATTATTAAGCTTCGTTTGTGGAACAGTAAGTAAACTATTTACCATCAAGCCTCATCTGTTTAACACTAAATCGGTAAACCATTTATCAACAAGCCTTGTCTGTTAAACGGTATATAGGTAAACCATTTATCAACAGGGCTCGTCTGTTAAACGGTACATAGGTAAACCATTTATCAACAATCCTCGTGTCTTAAACGGTACACAGGTAAACCATTTACCAACAGGCCTCGTCTCTTAAACGGTACATAGGTAAACCATTTACCAACAGGCCTCGTCTGTTAAATCAGCTTAACGGAAGTATTGTGTAACATTATCAGGTAAGCTGAGGGTCAGCTTGGGATTTGAGGCTTATCTTGGCAGCTCCTCACAAGAGCTCCTCATTACTCATAAATATGAGACCTCTCCTTAGATTTCCTCATAAGAGCACACAGATACGCAGTCACATACGCACGTCGACACACACATACGCAGTTACATACGCACGTCGACACACAGATACGCAGTCACATACGCACGTCGACGCACACATACGCAGTCACATACGCACGTCGACGCACACATACGCAGTCACATACGCACGTCGACGCACACATACGCAGTTACATACGCACGTCGACACACAGATACGCAGTCACATACGCACGTCGACACACACATACGCAGTTACATACGCACGTCGACACACAGATACGCAGTCACATACGCACGTCGACACACACATACGCAGTCACATACGCACGTCGACACACACATACGCAGTCACATACGCACGTCGACGCACACATACGCAGTCACATACGCACGTCGACGCACAGATACGCAGTCACATAAGCACGTCGACGCACACATACGCAGTCACATACGCACGTCGACGTACACATAGCAGTCACTTCGCAGGGTGACGCACACATACCAGTACATACGCACGTCGACACACAAATACGCAGTCACATACCCCACGTCGGACACACACATACGCAGTCACATACGCCCGTCGACAAAAGATACGAGTTACAACGCCCCGTGACCCCACACATACGCAGTCCCTACGACGTCGACCCCACACATACCAGTCACATCCCAAGTTGACGACACATAGCACGTTGACACCCCACTACGCAGCCCAGTTTAGCACGTCGACACAAAATCGCAGTCATACGCCTTTCGACACACAGATACGAGTTACATACGCCGTCGACAAAACCCCATACGCAGTCACAAAAGCCGTCGGACGCAAAATACGCAGTCAACATACGCAGTGGGCGCACACATACGCAGTAACATAAGCACGTCGCCCGCAACATCGCAGTCACAAAACGCAGTCGACGCACCCATACGAGTCACATACCCACGTTGGACGCACAAAACGCACGTTGACCAACATACGCAGTTCAGATAGCACGTCGACCCCACACATACGCAGTCACATACGCAGTCAAACACACAATACCGGGTTAATACGCACGTCGACACAGATACGCAGTCACAAAACGCCCGTCGACGCACAAAAACGCAATCACATACGCACGCGACGCACTCATACGCATTTCACATAGCACGTGACGTAAAATTACCCCAACACATACAAACAGGTACACACACGCATACGCAGTCACGTACACGCATGCTTACACGCATATGCAGTCACTTACACATGTAAAAAACATTACACAGTCAACGTATACCACACAAACACACACACACACACACATGCGTCATCAGTTTGGGGGGTTGCGTCAAAAAATTTGTGTTGTGGGAATTTTACTTCATTTATGATGAGGTGCTCCCCCCCCACACCCAACGGGGTAGCCTCATGGTGTGGGAGGCAGGTGTGTGTATGTGTGTGTGTGTGTTTGTGTGTGTATTTTGTGGTGGTTATGTGTGTGGTGTTTTGGTGTGTGTGTGTGTGTGTGTGTGTGTGTGTGGTGGTGTGTTTTTTTGTTTTGTGTGTGGTGTGGGGTGTGTGGGTGTTGTGTGTGTGGTGGTGTGTAATGTGTGTGTTGTGTGTGTGTGTGTGTGTTGTATGTGTGTGTGTGTGTTTTGTGTGTGTGTGTGTGGGTGTGTGTAAATTTTGGTGGTGTGTGTGTGTGTGTTTTGTGGTGTGTGTATGTGTGTGTGGGGTGTGTGGGGTTGTGTGTGGGTTTTGTGTGTGTGTTGTGTGTGTGTGTGTGGGTGTGTGTATGTGTGTGTGTGTTGTGTGTGTGTGTGTGTGTGTGTGTATTTTGTGTGTGTGTTTTTGTGTGTGTGTGTTGTATGTGTGTGTGTGTGGGGTGTGAGTGTGGGTGTGTTAGTGTGTGGTGTGTGTGTGTGTGTGTGTGTGTGTTTTATGTGTGTGTTGTGTGTGTTGTGGGGGGTGTGTATGTTGTGTGGGTGTGTGTATGTGTGTGTGTGTTTTTATGTGTGTGGGTGTGTGTAAGTGTGTGGTGTGTGTGTGTGTGTGTGTGTGTGTGTATGTGGGGTGTGTGTGTGTGTGTGTGTGTGTATGTGTGTGTGGGTGTGTTTTGTGTTTTTGTGTGTGTGTGGGTGTGTGTGGGTGTGTGTATGTGTGTGTGTGTGTGTGTATGTGTGTTGTGTGTGTGTGTGGTGTGTGTGTGTGTGTATGTGTTGGGTGTGGGGATGTGTGTGTGTGTGTAGGTGTTGTGTGTGTGTTGTGTGTAGTGTGTGTGTATGTGGGTTGTTGTGTTGTGTATGTGTGGGGTTGTTAAGTGTGTGTGGGAGTGTGTGTGTGTGGTGTGTGTGTGTGTTTGGGTTTGTGTGTTGTGTGTGTTGTGTATGTGTGTGTGTGTGTGTGTGTGTGTGTGTGTGTGTGTGTGTGTTGTATGTGTGTGTGGTGGGTGTGTGGGGGGGTGGGGGGGGGGTGGGGTTATGTGTGTTGTGTGTGTGTGTGGGGGTGGGTTGGGAGGGTGTGTGTGTGTGTTGTGTGTGTGGTGTGTATGTGTGTTGTAATGTGTGGTGTGTGTGGTAGTGTATGTGTGTGTGTATGTGTTGTGTATGTGTGTGTGTATGTTGTGTGTGTGTTGTGTATGTGTATGTGTGTGATGTGTGTATGTGTGTGTTATGTGTGTGTGTGTGTTATGTGTGTTGTGTGTGTGGTTGTGTATGTGTGTGTTGTGTGTGTGGTGTGTGGTGTGTGTAGTGGAGGTGTGTGTGTGTGTGTGTATGTGTGATGTGTGTGTGTGTTGTGTGGTGTGTGTGGTATGGTGTGTGTGTATGTGTGTGTGTGTGTTGTGTGTGTGGGTGTGTGTGTATGTGTGTGTATGTTGTGTGTGTGTGTATGTGTGTGTGTATGTGTGTGTGTGAGTAGTGTGATGTGGTGATGTAAATTTTGTGTGGTATGTGTGGTTGTTGTGTGTGGTGTGTGTGTGTGTGTCAGTTGATGTGGGAGTGTGCATGTGTTATAGACAGAGAGAGTCAGTGAGATGTTGTGGGATTGTGTATGTGTGAGAGTCTGTTATTGTGTGTGGTGAGAGTGAGTTTTGTTAATAAGTGATTGAGTGTAGTGTGTGTGTGCGGTGGAGAGTGTAAGATGAGTGTGTCATGAAGTGTGAGAGTGTGTGTGTGAGAGAGGAGTATGTGTGTGTGGAATGTGTGAGTGTGAGATGAGTGTGAGTAGTGTGTGGAGTAATTGTGAGTGGGTGTGTGTAAGTGTGAGAGTAATGTGTGTGTGAGTGTGTGTGGTGAGTGTGTGTTGTGAGTTATGTGTTAGGTGTTGTGAAGTGTGTGAGTGTGAGTGTATGTGATGGTAGTGTGTGTGTGATAGTGTCGTGAGAAAAGGTGTGTGTGTAAATGTGATGTGAGAATGAGTGAGTGTGATAGAGAGAGAGACAGTGATAGTATTGAACAGTAGATAGGTGTGTGAGTGATGTGTGTGTGTGTGAGAAGTATGAGAGAAGAGAGTCAGATGTGAGTGAGAGGGAGTGTGATACTGAGAGGAGAGAAGATGATGAGTGGGTAGAGAGCGTGAGAAAACATAGATTTATAGAGTTGTGTCAGATAGTGGAGATTAGATGACAGTGATTATAGTGTCAGAGTGAGAGAATGTGTGTGTGAGAGTGAGTAAGAGATTGTGTATGAGTAGTTTGTTATGAACAGTAGAGTGAGAGTGAGATGAAGAGAGAGAGAGAGTGAATGATAAGAGAGACAGAGAGTTAGAGAGGTGAGTTACGTTTGAGTGTAAGAGTAGATAGAGTGAGACATAGTAGAGAGTGAGTGAAAGTATATTGAGAGTGTGTGAGTGTGTGTTAAGAGAGTGTGTGTGAGATAAATCGAGTGAGAAAGAGTGTGTGTGTATGAGGAGAGATTGTGAGTGTTTGTGTGTGTCGAGAGTGAGAGAAGAGTGTGAATTGAGAGAGATATACAGAGAGATAGAGAGAGAGAGAGAGAGAGATATTGAGAGAGACAGAGAGAGGTGAGATAGAGACTGATACAGAGGTGATAGAAGATGAGAAGAGAGATGAAGAGAGACAAGGTGAGATAGAGAGAGTGTGACAGAGATACAGATATAGAGAGAGCGTTGAGAGAGTGAGAGTAAGTTGAGTCAGAGAGAGTGAGAGAGATAGAGACATTGTGAGTGAGATGACTGAGTGAGAGGAGATGATGATGATAGAAGACAGAGTTGATACAGAGATGAGTGAGAGAAAGAGAAGAGAGATTAGAGAGAGGATAGATAGAGATGATAAGAGAGAGTACAGAGAGAGAGATGTGAGGTGGAGAAGTTGTGTGAGTGTTCTGGTGTGAGTGTAAGAGAGTGAGTGAGAGTCAGTGAGATTGTGAGAGAGAGAGAAGAGAGATATAGAGACCCAGATAGTAGAGAGAGATACAATATAGTAGATATAGATAGATTGTAGAGACATATAGATGTATGATATTGAGACTAGAGTAATACATATTTTAAAGTATTTGAGATGTTATATATATATATGAGACATAGAGAGAGATAGAGAGATAGACAGATAGAGAGAGGATATTGAGAGAGAGTGAGAGATAAAGTAGAGTGAGAGATGACTTGAGATTGAATATAGAGAATATATGAGTGACCAGAGAGAGATAGAGATGAGAGAGTAGATGACATGATATAGATATATGAGTAGATGAGACAGAGAGAAGAGAGGATATAGAGAGTAAGAGGTGAGTCAAGAGATGAGTAGAGTATATATAGAGACAAGAGAGATATTTGAATTGATAGTGAGAGAAGAACTGAGATGTTAGTAGAGAGATAGAGAGACATGAGTAGTAGAATAGAGAGATAGAGAGAGAGTAGAAGAGTATAGATGTGACAATAGAGAGAGAGACCATAGATTGATAAGATTACATGATATATATACATAGATACTATATATATAGAGATAGACCTTAGATATATATATAGGTAGACGAGAGATAGTTGAGAGTATAGAGAGAGAGATAAGAGAGACAGATATGTTATTTGGATATACATAGAGATAGACCAATGATATATATATAGATACATATATTATTAGATTGAACTGTGAGTGGAGTGAGTGAGAGAGGGAGAGAGTCAGTTTGGGGGGTAAGACCCACAGGCCACTCGGTCCGTGGCAGGTCAAGTGGCAGGGTAGTGGCTGTTGGAGGCCCCTCCACCCCACGGACACACACACACACACACACACACACAAGGCCCACAGAACCCAATACACACCCTACCCTCCCTCCCTCCCTCCCTCCCTCCAGCCCACGACCAAGACGTGTCATGGGAGGCAGCCAGCGTCCGTGGCGTCTTGGCGAGGCCCAAAACAAAGAGCGTGGTGTGAGGGAGGGAAGGAGGGAGGGTAGGAGGGAAGGAGGGAGGGAGGGCTACATGCTGGATCAATAGCTGTAGCCCCGGTACCAGAGGGCCGCCCCACGCATCCCCTCGCCTCCCCGCTGGACGCTCCTCCCTCCCTCCCTCCCTCCCTCCCTCCCTCCCTCCCTCCCTCAGGTGCTCCCCGGCCTGGGGTGTATGGCTGCAGCCCCCCCCCCCCCGGGGAGACACTGCCCCGGGGCGAGTGGGTCATGGAATAGGGCGTGTCTGTATGGCTGGCTGTATGGCTGGCTGTATAGTTGGCTGTGTGGCTGGCTGTATGCCTGTATGACTGGCTGTTTGGATTGCCGTATGCCTGTATGGTTGGCTGTATGCCTGTATGGCTGGTTGTATGGTTGTATGGCTGGTTGTATGGCTGTATGGCTGGCTGTATGCCTGTATGGTTGGCTGTATGGCTAGATGTATGGCTGGCTGTATGCCTGTATGGCTGGTTGTATGGCTGTATGCATGCTGTATGGCTAGATGTATGGCTATATGCCTGTATGGCTGGCTGTATGCCTGTATGGCTGGTTGTATGGCTGGCTGTATGCCTGTATGGTTGGCTGTATGGCTAGATGTATGGCTGGCTGTATAGCTGGCTGTATGGCTGGCTGTATAGCTGGCTGTATGGCTGGCTGTATAGCTGGCTGTATGGCTGGCTGTATAGCTGGCTGTATGGCTGGCTGTATGGCTGGCTGTGTGGCTGGCTGTATGGCTGGCTGTGTGGCTGACTGTATAGCTGTATGACTAGCTGTATGGCTGACTGTATGGCCAGTATGCACATACGTACATGGGGACGTACATGTAGAGCAGCACCTGCACTCACGTGTGCACACTTGTGGAGAGAGAGAGAGAGAGAGAGAGAGAGAGAGAGAGAGAGAGAGAGAGAGAGAGAGAGAGTTAATGATCGTGTTGACAGAGTTTTGGAGGGGGTAGAGGTTGAGGAGGGGGAAGTGGTTGGGGTAGCTTAGTTGGGGTGGGGAGAAGATGGGCGGGTTGGTGGGGAAGAAGGGTCAGGCTAGTGAGGGGAGAAGGTATGTTAGTGAGGGAAGGGGGTAAGTTAGTGGGGGAAGGGGTAACTTAGTGGGGGAGGGGGTAAGTTAGTGGGGGAAGGGGTAAGTTAGTGGGGGAGGGTGTAAGTTAGTGGGAGAAGGGATAAGTTAGTGGGGGAGGGGGTAAGTTAGTGGGGGAGGGGGTAAGTTAGTGGGGGAGGGGGTAAGTTAGTGGGAGAAGGGGTAAGTTAGTGGGAGAAGGGGTAAGTTAGTGGGAGAAGGGGTAAGTTAGTGGGAGAAGGGGTAAGTTAGTGGGAGAAGGGGTAAGTTAGTGGGGGAGGGGGTAAGTTAGTGGGAGAAGGGGTAAGTTAGTGGGAGAAGGGGTAAGTTAGTGGGGGAGGGGGTAAGTTAGTGGGGGAGGGGGTAAGTTAGTGGGAGAAGGGGTAAGTTAGTGGGGGAGGGGGTAAGTTAGTGGGAGAAGGGGTAAGTTAGTGGGGGAGGAGTAAGTTAGTGGGAGAAGGGGTAAGTTAGTGGGAGAAGGGGTAAGTTAGTGGGGGAAGGGGTAAGTTAGTGGGGGAGGGGTAAGGTAGTGGGGAAGGGGTAAGTTAGTGGGAGAAGGGGTATGTTAGTGTGGAAGGGGCAGTTTAATGGTAAATGGGACAAGTCAGTGGGTTAAGTGGGTAGATGTAAGGGGTCATGTTAGTGGGGGAGGTTGCAGGTTAGTGTGGGAAAGGGTATTATAATGAGGGAAATGATGGGATGGTGGGTGAAGGGTTATTTTATCAGGGGAAAGGGGATAAATATATGGGGGAGGGGAGGCTGTATATTAGTGGGGGAGGGGGAGGGGAGAGTGTTAGTGGAGGAAGGGGAGGGGAGAGTGTTAGTGGGGGAGGGGAAGGGGGGAGTGTTAGTGGGGGAGGGGGAGGGGGAGGGGGAAGTGTTCGTGGGGGAGGGGAGGGGGAGGGGAGAGTGTTAGTGGGGGAGGGGAGAGGGAGGGGAGAGTGTTAGTAGGGGAGGGGGAGAGGAGGGGAGAGTGTTAGTGGGGGAGGGGAGAGTGTTAGTTGGGGAGGGGGAGAGTGTTAATGGGGAGGGGAGAATGTTATTGGGGGAGGGGAGGGGAGAGTGTTAGTGGGAGGAGGGGGAGGGGAGAGTGTTAGTGGGGGAGGGGGAAGGGGGAGTGTTAGTGGGGGAGGGGCAGAGCCGACCATCGATCTGTGCTTTCTGGGGTGGCTGGAGGAGGGGGGGGTGGGAGGAGGTCTGGCCTACTGGGTGAGTGGATGAAGTGGCCCCCTGGAGACGACCGGGTGAAGCGGGTGCCAGGAGAGACGGCTGAAGCGGGGTGGCACGTGGGACGGGTAGACGGGTAAAGCGGACGACAGGAGGATGGTAAAGACGGGCGAAGCGGGTGGCAGGAGGGAGGATTAGACGGGTGAAGCGAGTGGCACGTGGGACGGGTGAAGCAGGTAGCACGTGGGACGGGTGAAGCGGGTAGCACGTAGGACGGGTAAGCGAGTAAAGCGGACGACAGGAAGTAGGAAAGACGGGTGAAGCGGGTGGCAGGAGGGAGGATTAGACGGGTGAAGCGGGTGGCAGGAGGGAGGATTAGACGGGTGAAGCGGGTGGCAGGAGGGAGGATTAGACGGGTGAAGCGGGTGGCAGGAGGGAGGATTAGACGGGTGAAGCGGGTGGCAGGAGGGAGGATTAGACGGGTGAAGCGGGTGGCAGGAGGGAGGATTAGACGGGTGAAGCGGGTGGCAGGAGGGAGGATTAGACGGGTGAAGCGGGTGGCAGGAGGGGGGGGGGGTGGCGGCGAAAGACGGGTGGAACCTGTCAACTGTCAAAAATTAGAACTAGAATAAACAAGTAAATAAATAAACAAATACAACATGAAAAGGTTTTCAATTTCCTGATGTTCATCCATCCACTGTTGTGATGGATGCGTACGTCCGTTGTGATGGTGATGGATGCGTACGTCCGTTGTGATGGTGATGGATGCGTACGTCCGTTGTGATGTTGATGGATGCGTACGTCCGTTGTGATGGTGATGGTTGCGTACGTCCGTTGTGATGGTGATGGGTGCGTACGTCCGTTGTGATGGTGATGGTTGCGTACGTCCGTTGTGATGGTGATGGATGCGCACGTCCGTTGTGATGGTGATGGTTGCGTACGTCCGTTGTGATGGTGATGGATGCGTACGTCCGTTGTGATGGTGATGGATGCGTACGTCCGTTATGATGGTGATGGTTGCGTACGTCCGTTGTGATGGTGATGGATGCGTACGTCCGTTGTGATGGTGATGGATGCGCACGTCCGTTGTGATGGTGATGGATGCGTACGTCCGTTGTGATGGTGATGGTTGCGTACGTCCGTTGTGATGGTGATGGTTGCGTACGTCCGTTGTGATGGTGATGGTTGCGTACGTCCGTTGTGATGGTGATGGATGCGTACGTCCGTTGTGATGGTGATGGTTGCGTACGTCCGTTGTGATGGTGATGTTTGCGTATGTCCGTTGTGATGGTGATGGTTGCGTACGTCCGTTGTGATGGTGATGGTTGCGTACGTCCGTTGTGATGGTGATGGTTGCGTACGTCCGTTGTGATGGTGATGGTTGCGTACGTCCGTTGTGATGGTGATGGTTGCGTACGTCCGTTGTGATGGTGATGGTTGCGTACGTCCGTTGTGATGGTGATGGTTGCGTACGTCCGTTGTGATGGTGATGGTTGCGTACGTCCGTTGTGATGGTGATGGTTGCGTACGTCCGTTGTGATGGTGATGGATGCGTACGTCCGTTGTGATGGTGATGGTTGCGTACGTCCGTTGTGATGGTGATGGTTGCGTACGTCCGTTGTGATGGTGATGGTTGCGTACGTCCGTTGTGATGGTGATGGTTGCGTACGTCCGTTGTGATGGTGATGGTTGCGTACGTCCGTTGTGATGGTGATGGTTGCGTACGTCCGTTGTGATGGTGATGGTTGCGTACGTCCGTTGTGATGGTGATGGGTGCGTACGTCCGTTGTGATGGTGATGGGTGCGTACGTCCGTTGTGATGGTGATGGTTGCGTACGTCCGTTGTGATGGTGATGGATGCGTACGTCCGTTGTGATGGTGATGGATGCGTACGTCCGTTGTGATGGTGATGGATGCGTACGTCCGTTGTGATGGTGATGGATGCGTACGTCCATTGTGATGGTGATGGGTGCATACGTCCGTTGTGGTGATAGGTACATGCGTCCGTTGTGATGGTGATGGATGCGTACGTCCGTTGTGATGGTGATGGATGCGTACGTCCGTTGTGATGGTGTTGGGTGCGTACGTCCATTGTGATGGTGATGGGTGCATACGTCCGTTGTGGTGATAGGTACATGCGTCCGTTGTGATGGTGATGGGTGCGTACGTCCGTTGTGATGGTGATGGGTGCGTACGTCCGTTGTGATGGTGATGGGTGCGTCCGTCCGTGGTGATGGTGATGGGTGCGTACGTCCGTTGTGATGGTGATGGGTGCGTACGTCCGTTGTGATGGTGATGGATGCGTACATCCGTTGTGATGGTGATGGGTGCGTACGTCCGTGGTGATGGTGATGGGTGCGTACGTCCGTTGTGATGGTTGCGTACGTCCGTGGTGATGGTGATGGTTGCGTACGTCCGTTGTGATGGTGATGGTTGCGTACGTCCGTGGTGATGGTGATGGGTGCGTACGTCCGTTGTGATGGTGATGGATGCGTACATCCGTTGTGATGGTGATGGATGCGTACGTCCGTGGTGATGGTGATGAGTGCGTACATCCGTTGTGATGGTGATGGGTGCGTACGTCCGTGGTGATGGTGATGGGTGCGTACGTCCGTTGTGATGGTGATGGGTGCGTACGTCCGTGGTGATGGTGATGGGTGCGTACGTCCGTTGTGATGGTGATGGGTGCGTACGTCCGTTGTGATGGTGATGGTTGCGTACGTCCGTGGTGATGGTGATGGTTGCGTACGTCCGTTGTGATGGTGATGGATGCGTACGTCCGTTGTGATGGTGATGGATGCGTACGTCCGTTGTGATGGTGATGGTTGCGTACGTCCGTTGTGATGGTGATGGTTGCGTACGTCCCGTTGTGATGGTGATGGGTGCGTACGTCCGTTGTGATGGTGATGGGTGCGTACATCCGTTGTGATGGTGATGGTTGCGTACGTCCGTTGTGATGGTGATGGATGCGTACGTCCGTTGTGATGGTGATGGTTGCGTACGTCCGTTGTGATGGTGATGGGTGCGTACGTCCGTTGTGATGGTGATGGGTGCGTACATCCGTTGTGATGGTGATGGTTGCGTACGTCCGTTGTGTTGGTGATGGTTGCGTACATCCGTTGTGATGGTGATGGGTGCGTACGTCCGTGGTGATGGTGATGGGTGCGTACGTCCGTTGTGATGGTGATGGGTGCGTACGTCCGTTGTGTTGGTGATGAGTGCGTACATCCGTTGTGATGGTGATGGTTGCGTACGTCCGTGGTGATGGTGATGGGTGCGTACGTCCGTTGTGATGGTGATGGTTGCGTACGTCCGTGGTGATGGTGATGGGTGCGTACGTCCGTTGTGATGGTGATGGGTGCGTTTTCTCCCTTTCCCCCGCAACTCACTGCGTTTGTGATTGGGTCCTCCCGTACTTGGTGCTTTCATGATTGGTTCCTCCGGTCATTTCTTGGATTTGTGATTGGTCCAGCCGATTTCCGCCGGGTGTTGTGATTGGTTCGTCATTTAACTCTCGCGATGATTATTGGATGAGCTGGTGGCTCCGCGGCGTTATGATTGGTTAGGCCCACGGCAGCGTGATTGGTTGAGCCAAGTGTCTCTCATGGTAATGTAATTGGTTGAGCCAAGTGTCGTCATGGTAATGTGATTGGTTGAGCCAAGTGTCGTCATGGTAATGTAATTGGTTGAGCCAAGTGTCGTCATGGTAATGTAATTGGTTGAGCCAAGTGTCGTCATGGTAATGTAATTGGTTGAGCCAAGTGTCTCTCATGGTAATGTAATTGGTTGAGCCAAGTGTCGTCATGGTAATGTGAATTGGTTGAGCCAAGTGTCGTCATGGTAATGTAATTGGTTGAGCCAAGTGTCGTCATGGTAATGTAATTGGTTGAGCCAAGTGTCGTCATGGTAATGTAATTGGTTGAGCCAAGTGTCGTCATGGTAATGTAATTGGTTGAGCCAAGTGTCGTCATGGTAATGTAATTGGTTGAGCCAAGTGTCGTCATGGTAATGTAATTGGTTGAGCCAAGTGTCGTCATGGTAATGTAATTGGTTGAGCCAAGTGTCGTCATGGTAATGTAATTGGTTGAGCCAAGTGTCGTCATGGTAATGTAATTGGTTGAGCCAAGTGTCGTCATGGTAATGTGATTGGTTGAGCCAAGTGTCGTCATGGTAATGTAATTGGTTGAGCCAAGTGTCGTCATGGTAATGTAATTGGTTGAGCCAAGTGTCGTCATGGTAATGTAATTGGTTGAGCCAAGTGTCGTCATGGTAATGTAATTGGTTGAGCCAAGTGTCGTCATGGTAATGTAATTGGTTGAGCCAAGTGTCGTCATGGTAATGTAATTGGTTGAGCCAAGTGTCGTCATGGTAATGTAATTGGTTGAGCCAAGTGTCGTCATGGTAATGTAATTGGTTGAGCCAAGTGTCGTCATGGTAATGTAATTGGTTGAGCCAAGTGTCGTCATGGTAATGTAATTGGTTGAGCCAAGTGTCGTCATGGTAATGTAATTGGTTGAGCCAAGTGTCGTCATGGTAATGTAATTGGTTGAGCCAAGTGTCGTCATGGTAATGTAATTGGTTGAGCCAAGTGTCGTCATGGTAATGTAATTGGTTGAGCCAAGTGTCGTCATGGTAATGTAATTGGTTGAGCCAAGTGTCGTCATGGTAATGTAATTGGTTGAGCCAAGTGTCGTCATGGTAATGTAATTGGTTGAGCCAAGTGTCGTCATGGTAATGTAATTGGTTGAGCCAAGTGTCGTCATGGTAATGTAATTGGTTGAGCCAAGTGTCGTCATGGTAATGTAATTGGTTGAGCCAAGTGTCGTCATGGTAATGTAATTGGTTGAGCCAAGTGTCGTCATGGTAATGTAATTGGTTGAGCCAAGTGTCGTCATGGTAATGTAATTGGTTGAGCCAAGTGTCGTCATGGTAATGTAATTGGTTGAGCCAAGTGTCGTCATGGTAATGTGATTGGTTGAGCCAAGTGTCGTCATGGTAATGTAATTGGTTGAGCCAAGTGTCGTCATGGTAATGTAATTGGTTGAGCCAAGTGTCGTCATGGTAATGTAATTGGTTGAGCCAAGTGTCGTCATGGTAATGTAATTGGTTGAGCCAAGTGTCGTCATGGTAATGTGAATTGGTTGAGCCAAGTGTCGTCATGGTAATGTAATTGGTTGAGCCAAGTGTCGTCATGGTAATGTAATTGGTTGAGCCAAGTGTCGTCATGGTAATGTAATTGGTTGAGCCAAGTGTCGTCATGGTAATGTAATTGGTTGAGCCAAGTGTCGTCATGGTAATGTAATTGGTTGAGCCAAGTGTCGTCATGGTAATGTAATTGGTTGAGCCAAGTGTCGTCATGGTAATGTAATTGGTTGAGCCAAGTGTCGTCATGGTAATGTAATTGGTTGAGCCAAGTGTCGTCATGGTAATGTAATTGGTTGAGCCAAGTGTCGTCATGGTAATGTAATTGGTTGAGCCAAGTGTCGTCATGGTAATGTAATTGGTTGAGCCAAGTGTCGTCATGGTAATGTAATTGGTTGAGCCAAGTGTCGTCATGGTAATGTAATTGGTTGAGCCAAGTGTCGTCATGGTAATGTAATTGGTTGAGCCAAGTGTCGTCATGGTAATGTAATTGGTTGAGCCAAGTGTCGTCATGGTAATGTAATTGGTTGAGCCAAGTGTCGTCATGGTAATGTAATTGGTTGAGCCAAGTGTCGTCATGGTAATGTAATTGGTTGAGCCAAGTGTCGTCATGGTAATGTATTGGTTGAGCCAAGTGTCGTCATGGTAATGTAATTGGTTGAGCCAAGTGTCGTCATGGTAATGTAATTGGTTGAGCCAAGTGTCGTCATGGTAATGTAATTGGTTGAGCCAAGTGTCGTCATGGTAATGTGATTGGTTGAGCCAAGTGTCGTCATGGTAATGTAATTGGTTGAGCCAAGTGTCGTCATGGTAATGTAATTGGTTGAGCCAAGTGTCGTCATGGTAATGTGATTGGTTGAGCCAAGTGTCGTCATGGTAATGTAATTGGTTGAGCCAAGTGTCGTCATGGTAATGTAATTGGTTGAGCCAAGTGTCGTCATGGTAATGTAATTGGTTGAGCCAAGTGTCGTCATGGTAATGTGATTGGTTGAGCCAAGTGTCGTCATGGTAATGTAATTGGTTGAGCCAAGTGTCGTCATGGTAATGTAATTGGTTGAGCCAAGTGTCGTCATGGTAATGTAATTGGTTGAGCCAAGTGTCGTCATGGTAATGTAATTGGTTGAGCCAAGTGTCGTCATGGTAATGTAATTGGTTGAGCCAAGTGTCGTCATGGTAATGTAATTGGTTGAGCCAAGTGTCGTCATGGTAATGTAATTGGTTGAGCCAAGTGTCGTCATGGTAATGTAATTGGTAGCCAAGTGTCGTCATGGTAATGTAGATTGTTGAGCAAGTGTCGTCATGGTAATGTATTGGGTTGAGCCAAGTGTCGTCATGGTAATGTGATTGGTTGAGCCGAGTGTCGTCATGGTAATGTAATTGGTTGAGCCAAGTGTCGTCATGGGTAAGGTATTGGTTGACCAAGTGTCGCATGTAATGTATTGGTTGAGCCAAGTGGTCCGTCATGGTAATGTAGTTGGTTGAGCCAAGTGTCGTCATGGTAATGTGATTTGGTTGAGCCACGTGTCGTCATGGTAATGCGATTGGATGAGCCAAGTGTCGTCATGGTAATGTGATTGGTTGGAGCCAAGTGTCGTTCATGGTAATGTAATTGGTTTGACAAGGTCATGTAAAGTAATTGTTGTAGCCCAAGTGTCGTCATGGTAATGTAATTGGTTGAGCCAGTGTCGTCATGGTAGTGATTGGTGAGCCATAGTGTCGTCATGGTAATTGTAATTGGTTGAGCCAAGTGGGCATCCATGGTAATGTGAATGGGTTGAGCCAAGTGTCGCATGGTAATGTATTGGTGTGAGCCAAGTGTCGTACATGGTAATTTTGGTTGAGCCAAGTGTCGTCATGGTAATGTAAGTGGTTGAGCAAGTGTCGTCATGGTAATGTAATTGGTTGAGCCAAGTGTCGTCATGGTAATGTATTGGTTGAGCCAAGTGTCGTCATGGTAATGTAATTGGTTGAGCCAAGTGTCGTCATGGTAATGTATGGTTGAGCCAAGTGTCGTCATGGTAATGTAATTGGTTGAGCCAAGTGTCGTCATGGTAATCATGGTAATGTAATTGGTTGAGCCAAGTGTCGTCATGGTAATGTGATTGGTTGAGCCAAGTGTCGTCATGGTAATGCGATTGGTTGAGCCAAGTGTCGTCATGGTAATGTAATTGGTTGAGCCAAGTGTCTCTCATGGTAATGTAATTGGTTGAGCCAAGTGTCGTCATGGTAATGTAATTGGTTGAGCCAAGTGTCGTCATGTAATGTATTGGTTGAGCCAAGTGTCGTCATGGTAATGTAATTGGTTGAGCCAAGTGTCGTCATGGTAATGTAATTGGTTGAGCCAAGTGTCGTCATGGTAATGTAATTGGTTGAGCCAAGTGTCGTCATGGTAATGTAATTGGTTGAGCCAAGTGTCGTCATGGTAATGTAATTGGTTGAGCCAAGTGTCTGTCATGGTAATGTAATTGGTTGAGCCAAGTGTCGTCATGGTAATGTAATTGGTTGAGCCAAGTGTCGTCATGGTAATGTAATTGGTTGAGCCAAGTGTCTCTCATGGTAATGTAATTGGCTGGGACTTGATTGATAATAGAGAGAGCTTAATAAGAAGGGGGGAAAAAAGAACCGAGACGAGGGAAAAAATACTTACGAATTGTGGAGGAAATGTAGGGGAAAAAAAAAAGAGGAATTATTTTTAATTTGTGGTTAAGGTAATGGGTGGTTGGGCGAGACGTGAAGGGATGGAAGGGGAGGTGGGAAGGGAAGGGGAGATGGG
>NC_092281.1:3708572-3721942 GCF_036320965.1 Panulirus ornatus
GGTTCGTCTCCGTCAGGTAATATTGCTTCTGGGGTCGTCTCCGTCAGGTAATATTGCTTCTGGGATCGTCTCCGTCAGGTAATATTGCTTCCGGGGTCGTCTCCGTCAGGTAATATTGCTTCTGGGGTCGTCTCCGTCAGGTAATATTGCTTCCGGGGTCGTCTCCGTCAGGTAATATTGCTTCTGGGGTCGTCTCCGTCAGGTAATATTGCTTCTGGGTTCGTCTCCGTCAGGTAATATTGCTTCTGGGGTCGTCTCCGTCAGGTAATATTGCTTCTGGGGTCGTCTCCGTCAGGTAATATTGCTTCTGGGGTCGTCTCCGTCAGGTAATATTGCTTCCGGGGTCGTCTCCGTCAGGTAATATTGCTTATGGGGTCGTCTCCGTCAGGTAATATTGCTTCCGGGGGTCGTCTCCGTCAGGTAATATTGCTTCTGGGGTCGTCTCCGTCAGGTAATATTGCTTCTGGGGTCGTCTCCGTCAGGTAATATTGCTTATGGGGTCGTCTCCGTCAGGTAATATTGCTTCGGGGGTCGTCTCCGTCAGGTAATATTGCTTCTGGGGTCGTCTCCGTCAGGTAATATTGCTTCCGGGGTCGTCTCCGTCAGGTAATATTGCTTCTGGGGTCGTCTCCGTCAGGTAATATTGCTTCCGGGGTCGTCTCCGTCAGGTAATATTGCTTCTGGGGTCGTCTCCGTCAGGTAATATTGCTTCCGGGGTCGTCTCCGTCAGGTAATATTGCTTCTGGCTTGTGACACACCTGCCTCCTCTCTCTAAGCTCCACACATGTGGCTGTTCTACACACATATATATATACATGGTGAACATATGATGGTGAACATGTGTGAAGGAGGGAAGGTCCACTTGTTCAACTTTGTTCACTCGGGGGTAGGTGTCTGGTGGGTCTTTGTTGTGGTCTGTCCACGGGCCAAGCAAGCGGGCCCTGGCCTCTCTCTCTCTCTCTCTCTCTCTCTCTCTCTCTCTCTCTCTCTCTCTCTCTCTCTCTCCCTTCCAGCACCCACCCAGTTCACGGCTGTAATCCCCCATCGCGTCGTGAATATTCAACAGATAACGCCAGGTAATCCTCCACGTTGCACAGATAACGCCGGGTAATCCTCCACGTTGCACAGATAACGCCGGGTAATCCTCCACGTTGCACAGATAACGCAGGGTAGTCCTCCACGTTGCACAGATAACGCCGGGTAATCCTCCACGTTGCACAGATAACGCCGGGTAATCCTCCACGTTGCACAGATAACGCCGGGTAATCCTCCACGTTGCACAGACAACGCCGGGTAATCCTCCACGTTGCACAGATAACGCCGGGTAATCCTCCACGTTGCACAGATAACGCAGGGTAGTCCTCCACGTTGCACAGATAACGCCAGGTAATCCTCCACGTTGCACAGATAACGCCGGGTAATCCTCCACGTTGCACAGATAACGCCGGGTAATCCTCCACGTTGCACAGATAACGCCGGGTAATCCTCCACGTTGCACAGATAACGCCGGGTAATCCTCCACGTTGCACAGATAACGCCGGGTAATCCTCCACGTTGCACAGATAAGGCGGGGTAATCCTCCACGTTGCACAGATAAGGCGGGGTAATCCTCCACGTTGCACAGATAACGCCGGGTAATCCTCCACGTTGCACAGATAACGCCGGGTAATCCTCCACGTTGCACAGATAACGCTGGGTAATCCACGTTGCACAGATAATGCCGGGTAATCCTCCACGTTGCACAGATAACGCCGGGTAATCCTCCACGTTGCACAGATAACGCTGGGTAATGCACGTTGCACAGATAACGCGGGGTAATCCTCCACGTTGCACAGATAACGAGTGGTAATCCTCCACGTTGCACAGATAACGCGGGTAGTCCTCCACGTTGCACAGATAACGCTGGGTAATCCACGTTGCACAGATAACGCGGGGTAATCCTCCACGTTGCACAGATAACGCGGGGTAATCCTCCACGTTGCACAGATAACGCGGGGTAATCCTCCACGTTGCACAGATAACGCGGGTAATCCTCCACGTTGCACAGATAACGCGGGTAATCCTCCACGTTGCACAGATAACGCGGGGTAATCCTCCACGTTGCACAGATAACGCTGGGTAATCCACGTTGCACAGATAACGCGGGGTAATCCTCCACGTTGCACAGATAACGCTGGGTAATCCACGTTGCACAGATAACGCGGGTAATCCTCCACGTTGCACAGATAACGCGGGGTAATCCTCCACGTTGCACAGATAACGCTGGGTAATCCTCCACGTTGCACAGATAACGCGGGGTAATCCTCCACGTTGCACAGATAACGCGGGGTAATCCTCCACGTTGCACAGATAACGCCGGGTAATCCTCCACGTTGCACAGATAACGCTGGGTAATCTCCACGTTGCACAGATAACGCTGGGTAATCCTCCACGTTGCACAGATAACGCTGGGTAATCCTCCACGTTGCACAGATAACGCTGGGTAATCCACGTTGCACAGATAACGCCGGGTAATCCACGTTGCACAGATAACGCTGGGTAATCCTCCACGTTGCACAGATAACGCTGGGTAATCCACGTTGCACAGATAACGCTGGGTAATCCACGTTGCACAGATAACGCCGGGTAATCCACGTTGCACAGATAACGCTGGGTAATCCACGTTGCACAGATAACGCTGGGTAATCCACGTTGCACAGATAACGCCGGGTAATCCACGTTGCACAGATAACGCTGGGTAATCCTCCACGTTGCACAGATAACGCTGGGTAATCCACGTTGCACAGATAACGCTGGGTAATCCACGTTGCACAGATAACGCCGGGTAATCCACGTTGCACAGATAACGCTGGGTAATCCACGTTGCACAGATAACGCTGGGTAATCCACGTTGCACAGATAATGCCGGGTAATCCTCCACGTTGCACAGATAACGCTGGGTAATCCTCCACGTTGCACAGATAACGCTGGGTAATCCACGTTGCACAGATAATGCCGGGTAATCCTCCACGTTGCACAGATAACGCCGGGTAATCCTCCACCCTCCACTCCCAGCCTGGGTGGAAGTGGAGGGCTAAAGGTGACCACACTGGGAGGTGGAAGCCGGGAGCCAGCCAGCCAAACAAAGGCAGTAGAAAACGGGAACTTCACCGTTTTTTGTGAGAGTATTATTATTATTATTATTATTATTATTATTATTATTATTATTATTATTATTATTATTGTTGTTGTTGTTTGTTGTTGTTGTTATTATGATTGTTATTGTTATGATTATTATTATTATTATTATTATTATTATCATTAACTTTTAGGGAGAATAAAAAGATGTTCTGGAAGGAGGTAAATAAAGTGCGTAAGACAAGGGAGCAAATGGGAACTTCAGTGAAGGGCGCAAATGGGGAGGTGATAACAAGTAGTGGTGATGTGAGAAGGAGATGGAGTGAGTATTTTGAAGGTTTGTTGAATGTGTTTGATGATAGAGTGGCAGATATAGAGTGTTTTGGTCGAGGTGGTGTTCAAAGTGAGAGGGTTAGGGAAAATGAGTTGGTAAACAGAGAAGAGGTAGTAAAAGCTTTGCGGAAGATGAAAGCCGGCAAGGCAGCAGGTTTGGATGGTATTGCAGTGGAATTTATTAAAAAAGGGGGTGACTGTATTGTTGACTGGTTGGTAAGGTTATTTAATGTATGTATGACTCATGGTGAGGTGCCTGAGGATTGGCGGAATGCGTGCATAGTGCCATTGTACAAAGGCAAAGGGGATAAGAGTGAGTGCTCAAATTACAGAGGTATAAGTTTGTTGAGTATTCCTGGTAAATTATATGGGAGGGTATTGATTGAGAGGGTGAAGGCATGTACAGAGCATCAGATTGGGGAAGAGCAGTGTGGTTTCAGAAGTGGTAGAGGATGTGTGGATCAGGTGTTTGCTTTGAAGAATGTATGTGAGAAATACTTAGAAAAGCAAATGGATTTGTATGTAGCATTTATGGATCTGGAGAAGGCATATGATAGAGTTGATAGAGATGCTCTGTGGAAGGTATTAAGAATATATGGTGTGGGAGGAAAGTTGTTAGAAGCAGTGAAAAGTTTTTATCGAGGATGTAAGGCATGTGTACGTGTAGGAAGAGAGGAAAGTGATTGGTTCTCAGTGAATGTAGGTTTGCGGCAGGGGTGTGTGATGTCTCCATGGTTGTTTAATTTGTTTATGGATGGGGTTGTTAGGGAGGTAAATGGAAGAGTTTTGGAAAGAGGGGCAAGTATGAAGTCTGTTGGGGATGAGAGAGCTTGGGAAGTGAGTCAGTTGTTGTTCGCTGATGATACAGCGCTGGTGGCTGATTCATGTGAGAAACTGCAGAAGCTGGTGACTGAGTTTGGTAAAGTGTGTGGAAGAAGAAAGTTAAGAGTAAATGTGAATAAGAGCAAGGTTATTAGGTACAGTAGGGTTGAGGGTCAAGTCAATTGGGAGGTGAGTTTGAATGGAGAAAAACTGGAGGAAGTGAAGTGTTTTAGATATCTGGGAGTGGATCTGGCAGCGGATGGAACCATGGAAGCGGAAGTGGATCATAGGGTGGGGGAGGGGGCGAAAATTCTGGGGGCCTTGAAGAATGTGTGGAAGTCGAGAACATTATCTCGGAAAGCAAAAATGGGTATGTTTGAAGGAATAGTGGTTCCAACAATGTTGTATGGTTGTGAGGCATGGGCTATGGATAGAGTTGTGCGCAGGAGGATGGATGTGCTGGAAATGAGATGTTTGAGGACAATGTGTGGTGTGAGGTGGTTTGATCGAGTAAGTAACGTAAGGGTAAGAGAGATGTGTGGAAATAAAAAGAGCGTGGTTGAGAGAGCAGAAGAGGGTGTTTTGAAATGGTTTGGGCACATGGAGAGAATGAGTGAGGAAAGATTGACCAAGAGGATATATGTGTCGGAGGTGGAGGGAACGAGGAGAAGAGGGAGACCAAATTGGAGGTGGAAAGATGGAGTGAAAAAGATTTTGTGTGATCGGGGCCTGAACATGCAGGAGGGTGAAAGGAGGGCAAGGAATAGAGTGAATTGGAGCGATGTGGTATACCGGGGTTGACGTGCTGTCAGTGGATTGAATCAAGGCATGTGAAGCGTCTGGGGTAAACCATGGAAAGCTGTGTAGGTATGTATATTTGCGTGTGTGGACGTATGTATATACATGTGTATGGGGGGGGGGTTGGGCCATTTCTTTCGTCTGTTTCCCTGCGCTACCTCGCAAACGCGGGAGACAGCGACAAAGTATAATAAAATAAAATAATAAATAAATAATATATATATATATGGCAGTAGTTTTAATAGTAGGAGAAGTACCATAAAATTGATCTACAATCCAACAGAAAATGGTGAACATATCGTTCGTCGACCCAGTTCCCTGTACGATATAGGCAGTTTGTTCCACGTTCCTGTGGTCATCCTCAACCGTTTTCTGTGAGATGAGCAGTTTGTTCCACGTTCCTGTGGTCATCCTCAACCGTTTTCTGTGAGATGAGCAGTTTGTTCCACGTTCCTGTGGTCATCCTCAACCGTTTTCTGTGAGATGAGCAGTTTGTTCCACGTTCCTGTGGTCATCCTCAACCGTTTTCTGTGAGATGAGCAGTTTGTTCCACGTTCCTGTGGTCATCCTCAACCGTTTTCTGTGAGATGAGCAGTTTGTTCCACGTTCCTGTGGTCATCCTCAACCGTTTTCTGTGAGATGAGCAGTTTGTTCCACGTTCCTGTGGTCATCCTCAACCGTTTTCTGTGAGATGAGCAGTTTGTTCCACGTTCCTGTGGTCATCCTCAACCGTTTTCTGTGAGATGAGCAGTTTGTTCCACGTTCCTGTGGTCATCCTCAACCGTTTTCTGTGAGATGAGCAGTTTGTTCCACGTTCCTGTGGTCATCCTCAACCGTTTTCTGTGAGATGAGCAGTTTGTTCCACGTTCCTGTGGTCATCCTCAACCGTTTTCTGTGAGATGAGCAGTTTGTTCCACGTTCCTGTGGTCATCCTCAACCGTTTTCTGTGAGATGAGCAGTTTGTTCCACGTTCCTGTGGTCATCCTCAACCGTTTTCTGTGAGATGAGCAGTTTGTTCCACGTTCCTGTGGTCATCCTCAACCGTTTTCTGTGAGATGAGCAGTTTGTTCCACGTTCCTGTGGTCATCCTCAACCGTTTTCTGTGAGATGAGCAGTTTGTTCCACGTTCCTGTGGTCATCCTCAACCGTTTTCTGTGAGATGAGCAGTTTGTTCCACGTTCCTGTGGTCATCCTCAACCGTTTTCTGTGAGATGAGCAGTTTGTTCCACGTTCCTGTGGTCATCCTCAACCGTTTTCTGTGAGATGAGCAGTTTGTTCCACGTTCCTGTGGTCATCCTCAACCGTTTTCTGTGAGATGAGCAGTTTGTTCCACGTTCCTGTGGTCATCCTCAACCGTTTTCTGTGAGATGAGCAGTTTGTTCCACGTTCCTGTGGTCATCCTCAACCGTTTTCTGTGAGATGAGCAGTTTGTTCCACGTTCCTGTGGTCATCCTCAACCGTTTTCTGTGAGATGAGCAGTTTGTTCCACGTTCCTGTGGTCATCCTCAACCGTTTTCTGTGAGATGAGCAGTTTGTTCCACGTTCCTGTGGTCATCCTCAACCGTTTTCTGTGAGATGAGCAGTTTGTTCCACGTTCCTGTGGTCATCCTCAACCGTTTTCTGTGAGATGAGCAGTTTGTTCCACGTTCCTGTGGTCATCCTCAACCGTTTTCTGTGAGATGAGCAGTTCGTTCCACGTTCCTGTGGTCATCCTCAACCGTTTTCTGTGAGATGAGCAGTTTGTTCCACGTGCCTGTGGTCATCTTCGTTCCTTGCGAGAGACGATCAGTTCGTTCCACGTGCCTGTGGTCATCTTCGTTCCTTGCGAGAGACGATCATTTCGTTCCACGTGCCTGTGGTCATCTTCGTTCCGTGTGAGAAAGGAGCAGTTCGTTCCACGTGCCTGTGGTCATCTTCGTTCCGTGTGAGAAAGGAGCAGTTCGTTCCACGTGCCTGTGGTCATCTTCGTTCCGTGTGAGAAAGGAGCAGTTCGTTCCACGTGCCTGTGGTCTGCTGGACTGGTCGGGGGTGTCGACCACTAGCTGGTTTCTAACCCCAGAGTCTGGGGGGGATGGGATCACATTACACATTTTTTTCTCTAGGATGAACGACACTGGATTATGTTGTTAATGTAACTATATTGTAATGTATTTATGAGTTATATTGCTTACATTTATCGATTATAACTTATATTGACCGGTTGTGACTGGTATATTGACCAGTTGTGACTGGTATATTGACCAGTTGTGACTGGTATATTGACCGGTTGTGACTGGTATATTGACCAGTTGTGACTGGTATATTGACCAGTTGTGACTGGTATATTGACCAGTTGTGACTGGTATATTGACCGGTTGTGACTGGTATATTGACCAGTTGTGACTGGTATATTGACCAGTTGTGACTGGTATATTGACCAGTTGTGACTGGTATATTGACCAGTTGTGACTGGTATATTGACCGGTCGTGACTGGTATATTGACCAGTTGTGACTGGTATATTGACCAGTTGTGACTGGTATATTGACCGGTTGTGACTGGTATATTGACCAGTTGTGACTGGTATATTGACCAGTTGTGACTGGTATATTGACCAGTTGTGACTGGTATATTTACAGGTTGTGACTGATATATTGACCAGTTGTGTCTGGTATATTGACCAGTTGTGACTGGTATATTGACCAGTTGTGTCTGGTATATTGACCTGTTGTGACTGGTATATTGACCAGTTGTGTCTGATATATTGACCAGTTGTGACTGGTATATTAACCAGTTGTTTCTGGTATATTGACCAGTTGTGTCTGGTATATTGACCAGTTGTGACTGGTATATTGACCAGTTGTGTGTGGTATATTGACCAGTTGTGACTGGTATATTGACCAGTTGTGACTGGTATATTGACCAGTTGTGTGTGGTATATTGACCAGTTGTGACTGGTATATTGACCAGTTGTGACTGGTATATTGACCAGTTGTGACTGGTATATTGACCAGTTGTGTCTGGTATATTGACCAGTTGTGACTGGTATATTGCCCAGTTGTGACTGGTATATTGACCAGTTGTGTGTGGTATATTGACCAGTTGTGACTGGTATATTGACCAGTTGTGACTGGTATATTGACCAGTTGTGACTGGTATATTGACCAGTTGTGACTGGTATATTGACCGGTTGTGTCTGGTATATTAACCAGTTGTGACTGGTATATTTACCATTTGTGTCTGGTATATTGACCAGTTGTGACTGGTATATTCACCAGTTGTGTCTGGTATATTGACCAGTTGTGTCTGGTATATTGACCAGTTGTGACTGGTATATTGACCAGTTGTGACTGGTATATTGACCAGTTGTGACTGGTATATTGACCGGTTGTGTCTGGTATATTGACCAGTTGTGACTGGTATATTTACCAGTTGTGTCTGGTATATTGACCAGTTGTGACTGGTATATTCACCAGTTGGGATTGGTATATTGACCAGTTGTGTCTGGTATATTGACCAGTTGTGACTGGTATATTTACCAGTTGTGTCTGGTATATTGACCAGTTGTGTCTGGTATATTGACCAGTTGTGACTGGTATATTAACCAGTTGTGTCTGGTATATTGACCAGTTGTGACTGGTATATTGACCAGTTGTGACTGGTATATTGACCAGTTGTGACTGGTATATTGACCAGATGTGACTGGTATATTGACCAGTTGTGACTGGTATACTGACCAGTTGTGACTGGTATATTGACCAGTTGTGTCTGGTATATTGACCAGTTGTGACTGGTATATTGACCAGTTGTGACTGGTATATTGACCGGTTGGGACTGGTATATTGACCGGTTGTGACTGGTATATTGACCAGTTGTGACTGGTATATTGACCAGTTGTGACTGGTATATTGACCAGTTGTAACTGGTATATTGACCAGTTGTGACTGGTATATTGACCAGTTGTGACTGGTATATTGACCATTTGTGACTGGTATATTGACCAGTTGTAACCGATATATTGACCAGACAGTGCTTGGCCTAGATAGACTGGTGTTGGATGGCGGAAACCAAGTGGGATGTTGGGATTTCAATAACTTTGGGATTTAATGTTGATGTTGGGATTTCAATAACTTTGGGATTTAATGTTGATGTTAGGATTTAGATAACTTTGGGATTTAATGTTGATGGGATTAAAATAACTTTGGGATTTAATGTTGATGTTGGGATTTAAATAACTTTGGGATTTAATGTTGATGTTGGGATTTAGATAACTTTGGGATTTAATGTTGATGTTGGGATTAAAATAACTTTGAGATTTAATGTTGATGTTGGGATTTAAATAACTTTGGGATTTAATGTTGATGGATTAAAATAACTTTGGGATTTAATGTTGATGTTAGGATTTGAATAACTTTGGGATTTAATGTTGATGTTGGGATTTAGATAACTTTGGGATTTAATGTTGATGTTGGGATTTCAATAACTTTGGGATTTAATGTTGATGTTGGGATTTAGATGACTTTGGGATTTAATGTTGATGTTGGGATTTCAATAACTTTGGGATTTAATGTTGATGTTGGGATTTAGATAACTGGGATTTAATGTTGATGTTGGGATTTCAATAACTTTGGGATTTAATGTTGATGTTGGGATTTAAATAACTCTGGGATTTAATGTTGATGTTGGGATTAAAATAACTTTGGGATTTAATGTTGATGTTGGGATTTAAATAACTCTGGGATTTAATGTGGATGTTGGGATTAAAATAACTTTAGGATTTAATGTTGATGATGGGATTTAAATAACTTTGGGATTTAATGTTGATGTTGGGATTTAGATAACTTTGGGATTTAATGTGGATGTTGGGCTTTAAATAACTTTGGGATTTAATGTTGATGTTGGGATTTAGATAACTTTGGGATTTAATGTTGATGTTGGGATTTCAATAACTTTGGAATTTAATGTTGATGTTTGGATTTAAATAACTTTGGGATTTAATGTTGATGTTGGGATTTCTATAACTTTGGGATTTAATGTTGATGTTGGGATTTCTATAACTTTGGGATTTAATGTTGATGTTGGGATTAAAATAACTTTGAGATTTAATGTTGATGTTGGGATTTAAATAACTTTGGGATTTAATGTTGATGGATTAAAATAACTTTGGGATTTAATGTTGATGTTAGGATTTAAATAACTTTGGGATTTAATGTTGATGTTGGGATTTAGATAACTTTGGGATTTAATGTTGATGTTGGGATTTCAATAACTTTGGGATTTAATGTTGATGTTGGGATTTAAATAACTTTGGGATTTAATGTTGATGTTGTGATTTAATGTTGATGTTGGGATTTAAATAACTTTGGGATTTAATGTTGATGGATTAAAATAACTTTGGGATTTAATGTTGATGTTGGGATTTCTATAACTTTGGGATTTAATGTTGATGTTGGGATTTCTATAACTTTGGGATTTAATGTGGATGTTGGGATTTCTATAACTTTGGGATTTAATGTTGATGTTGGGATTTCTATAACTTTGGGATTTAATGTGGATGTTGGGATTTCTATAACTTTGGGATTTAATGTTGATGTTGGGATTTCTATAACTTTGGGATTTAATGTTGATGTTGGGATTTAAATAACTTTGGGATTTAATGTTGATGTTGGGATTTGAATAACTTTGGGATTTAATGTTGATGTTGGGATTTCAATAACTTTGGGATTTAATGTTGATGTAGGGATTTGAATAACTTTGGGATTTAATGTTGATGTAGGGATTTAAATAACTTTGGGATTTAATGTTGATGTTGGGATTTAAATAACTTTGGGATTTAATGTTGATGTTGGGATTTCAATAACTTTGGGATTTAATGTTGATGTTGGGATTTGAATAACTTTGGGATTTACTGTTGATGTTGGGATTTCAATAACTTTGGGATTTAATGTTGATATAGGGATTTGAATAACTTTGGGATTTAATATTGATGTAGGGATTTAAATAACTTTGGGATTTAATGTTGATGTTGGGATTTCAATAACTTTGGGATTTAATGTTGATGTTGGGATTTCAATAAGTGTCAGCAGTACTGCCACACATGTAGAGACAAAATGACATAGTAAATATAATTGTGTGAACTCCTACTGAAGTGCGATTTTACCTTCATACACATGTATATGTTTACACACGATGTAGACATGTGTACATGTATGTATATATGTTTACACATTATGTAGACATGTGCACATGTATGTATATATGTTTACACACGATGTAGACATGTGCACATGTATGTATATATGTTTACACACTATGTAGACATGTGTACATGTATGTATATATGTTTACACACGATGTAGACATGTGCACATGTATGTATATATGTTTACACACTATGTAGACATGTGCACATGTATGTATATATGTTTACACACGATGTAGACATGTGCACATGTATGTATATATGTTTACACACGATGTAGACATGTGTACATGTATGTATATATGTTTACACACGATGTAGACATGTGCACATGTATGTATATATGTTTACACACGATGTAGACATGTGCACATGTATGTATATATGTTTACACACGATGTAGACATGTGCACATGTATGTATATATGTTTACACACTATGTAGACATGTGTACATGTATGTATATATGTTTACACATTATGTAGACATGTGCACATGTATGTATATATATTTACACACTATGTAGACATGTGCACATGTATGTATATATGTTTACACACGATGTAGACATGTGCACATGTATGTATAATGTTTACACACGTGTAGACATGTGCACATGTATGTATATATGTTTACACACTATGTAGACATGTGTACATGTATGTATATATGTTTACACACGATGTAGACATGTGCACATGTATGTATATTGTTTACATCACGATGTAGAACATGTGCACATGTATGTTATATGTTTACACACGATGTAGACATGTGCACATGTATGTATATATGTTTACACACTATGTAGACATGTGTACATGTATGTATATATGTTTACACACGATGTAAAATGTGCACAAATAGTATATATGTTTAACAACTATGTAACATGTGTAATGTAGTATAAGTTTACACAATGTAAAATGTGACATGATGTTTATATTTTACACACGATGTAAATTTTCGTATGTATATATGTTTACACAATATGTAGATTTTTACAAGTATGTATATATGTTTACCCCACATTAGAAATGTGCACATGTATGTATATTTTTAACCACTATGTTAGACATGTGTACATTTAGTTATATGTTACACACTATTAGACATGTGCACATGTATGATGTATACTGGACCCCCCTTGGATCCAACCAAATCCTAACCCCAAAAACCCAAACCCCTGGTAGAAATAAAAATCAATTATCCACGACTACGCTTACGCAATTAACCTCGCGTAAACTTTACTTACGGTCATGGGCCCCGTGACCCGTGAATGGCTTCCCCGGGGCAACACAAATAAACACACGACGCTCTCTCCTCTCCTCCCCCCTCTTTCTCTCTTCCTCCTCCTTCTCCCTTTCCCCTCCTCCTCCTCTTCTCCTCCTTCCCTCTCCTTTCCCTCCTCCCCTCCTCCTTTCCCCCTCCTCCTCCTCTTCCTCTCCTCTCCTCCTCTTCCTCCCCTCCCTTTCCCCCTGCCCTCTTTCCCCATCCTTTTCTCTCTCCCCTCCTCCTCCCCTCCTCCTCCTCCTCCCTCCCTCCTCCTCCTCCTCCTCCTCTCCTCCCTCTCTTTCCTCCCCTCCTCTCCTCCTCCTTTCTCCTCCTCCTCCTCCTCCTCCTCTCCTCTTCTCCTCTCCTCCTCCTCCTCTTCCTCCCCTCCTCTCCCTCCTCTCCTCCTCCCTCCCCCTTCCTCCTCCTCTCCTCCTCCTCTTTTCCCCCTCTCCCCTCCTCCTCTCCCCTCCTCCTTCCTTCCTCCTCCTCCTCCCCTCCTCTTCCTCTCCTCCTCCTCCTCCTCCCCCTCCTTTTTCTCTCCTCCCCCTCCTCCTCTTCTCCTACCCTCTCCTCTTCTCTCTCTCTCCTCTTCTCCTCCTTCTTCCTCCTCCTCCTCCTCCTCCTCATCCTTTTCCTCCTCCTCCTTCTCACCTCTCTCCTCCTCTTTCCCCCTCCTCGTCTTCTCCTCCTCCTCTCCTCCTCTTCTCCTCCTCTTCCTTTCCCCCCTCCTCCTCTTTCCCCCTTCCTCCTCCTCCTCTCCTCCCCCTTTCCTCCTCCCCTCCCCTCTTTTCCCTTCCTCCTCCTCCTCTCTCCAAACCGTTTCTTGTTTTATTTTCGCCTGTTTT